>NW_028132703.1:0-84279 GCF_964374135.1 Grampus griseus
GGTCTCAAGTTTAGAAAACCAACTTATGCTTGCTTAAGGGGAAAGGTGAGTTGGGGTGCTGCATAAAACCAGAGTTTGAAATTAGCACAGATACCGTTCCATAAGCCAAATATGTAATAGACAAGACCTACCCCTTGTTCATCGAAATGGACTCAACAATGAGGTATCACCTCACACCTGTTAGAATGGGCATCATCTGAAAATCTACAAACAACAAATGCTGGAAAGGGTGTGGAGAAAAGGAAGCCTCTTCCACTATTGTTGGGAATATAAATTGATACAGTCACTATGGAGAACAATATGGAGTTTCTTAAGAAACTAATAATAGAATTACCATATGATACAGCAATCCCAGTACTGGACATATACCCAGACAAAACCATAAATCAAAAAGAGACATTCACCGTAATGTTCATTGCATCACTGTTTACAATATCGAGGTAATGGAAGCAACCTAAATGCCCACAGACAGACGAATGCATAAAGATGTGGTACATATATAAAATGGAATATTACTAAGCCATGAAAGGAATGAAATTGGGTCATTTGTAGAGACGTCGATGGATCTAGAGACTGTCATACAGAGTGAAGTAAGTCAGAAAGAGAAAAACAAATCTTGTATATTCATGCATATATGTGGAACCTAGAAAAACTGTACAGATTAACCGTTTTGCAAGGCATAAATAGAGCAACAGATGTAGACAACAATCGTATGGACCACAAGGGGGGAAAGCTCTTGGGGGTGGTGGTGGTGGGAGGAGTTGAGAGATTGGGATTGGCATGTAAACATTTATATGTATAAAATAGATAACCAATAAGAACCTGCTGTATAAAAATATAAAATAAAATTCAAAATTAAAAAGAAATAAAATTAAAAAATAAAACAGAAAAAACAATTATTCCCTTCACATACAGGTATTTATATGAATAAGTTATTTCCATGCTTATATCTGTAAATACAAAAAAGAGGAATAAAATCTACCTTGAACCAAAAACGAAAAAGAGAAAAAAAAAAACAGAACCCACCAGTTACTCAGAGGAAAACCGTATCAGGGCACTTGCTCCAGTTGTAAACAATTCTGAAGTTGGTCAGTGGTGGGGAATCGTCTCCCATTCAGCCAGCAACCCCCACACAACAAGCGTCCTCATTGCAAAGCTGGGGCACCGTGCCGAGGCATCTGTGAGTAAACGTGAGCTGAGCCCCAGGTCAGTTGCTGCTGAACTGTTCCCACCCTTCCCAGGTAAAACACCTGAATATATACAAGGACTTGAAAGTCTAGAGGAAGGGCCATGGAGCCACACGAGTGACAGCATGCCAGCTGACTTGGTGCCTGCAGGCCAGCCAGGATGGTCCTGGCCCTGGGTGCTCTTCTGGAAGATTTCCATTTCCCTGCCTGAGATACCCGTCCTGTCCCTGCCCCCACTGCTTTTTTCCTTCCTCACCTCTGCCCAGGGAGAAATTCCAGCAGCAGGTATGGGTGACACATCCTCTTCTTTAGCAGGTGACAGCCTGGCAACTGCTGCAGAAAGTCCAGCAGAGCCCCACTCACACTGGGCCACCCACAAAGCCGTGGCCTCTCACTCCCTCCCACCAGCCCAGCCCCGAGACTGCTGACACGGCAGAGAAAATGGCGTCAGACACAGCTGCAGGGGCTCTTGCTGCCTGGAGTGGTATTTATATTGATCTCAACCCAGGCACACCTGGGGAGGGCTGGCCGGCACGGTAAGGCTGCCCAGGTCAGCCAATCATCACCCCTCAGGGGCTCACAGTTGCAGAAAATGGAACTTGCTGAACCGGCCAGGTCCAAGGAACAGGTGTGGGCTCCTGAGAGTCAGGATAGACAAGGGGCTGCAGCTTTGGCTTGTTTTCTAATCATTTTATCTGGCCCATGAGTGGGAGACAACTTCAAGAAAACCCTCTCCTAATGAGAGGAACCCAGGAGTCAGGGAGAGGAGGGGTGGGTGGTGGTTGGAGACAGAGGCCTGGTGCCCCGGGTGCAGTGGAAGTCTCTGGAAGACCAGGTGGAGGGAGGCCACACAGAGTGATGCCCAGGGTCACAGACCTGTCGGAGCTGCTGTTTGTTAGTTCAAGTCCTGCTCTGAGGTGCTCTGTGTCAGCTCTGAGCGACAGGTGAGCTCGGGGTGCTCTTCAATGAGGGCTATGTGCACGGTTCCTGTGTGCCCAGCCCTGCCACGGTACCTGCAAGGGTAGCTCTGTATCCTGGGAGGGGCCTGACCACGAGAGCCCCGTGGGCTGGGTTGGGGGTGGGGTACCTGCCCAGGAGAGCTCCATATCCTGGGATTGGCCTGACCACGAGAGCCCCATGGGCTGCTGGGGACCTGGTAAAGGATGTCAGGACAGTCAGTGAAGCCACCGAGGATATACCTCCAGTTGCTCCTAATTCCTACACCCTGCTGGTCATTCTACCAACCACCAGGACATGGTATTCTGTATTAGTCTTCAATGATGCCTTCTTTTGTATTCCATTAGTCCCAGAGTCACAAGAAATTTTGGCTTGTGAGTGGCAGGACTCAACATACAACTAAAACAATACTTCCGGGCCGTCTTGCCCCAAGGGTTCAAAAATTCCCACACCATCTTTGGGGAAAGCTTAGCTAAAGACCGAAAAGTTCTACCTCTGGAAAAGGAAACCCTCCTTCAATATGCAGACGACATTCTGATCGCCAGCCCTACTAAGGAGGCCTCTGAACTACCAAGCCAATAAAGGATAGAAGTTGTCCAAGAAAAAGTTCAAATATCACAGACTGCGGTGACCTGCCTGGGCTTCATTCTCACACAAGGTCGGAGAAGCCCATCCCAGGAAAGGGAAGAAACCATTTGCAGCCTTACCCCTTTCTAAAATGAGAAGACAGCTTAGGGGTTCCTGGGGAGGCCAGGGTTTGCTGCTTCTGGATCCCTAACTACAGTCTACTAGCTGGGCCTCTATATGAAACACTGAAAGGAAAAGATGACGATCCTTTTGAACAGAATCCAGAAGTGGCCTTTCAAGAATGGAAAGAGCAGTCAATTCAGACCCTTGCCCTGGAACTCCCTAATTGAGCTAAACCCTTTGACCTTTCCATTCCCGGTGAAAGGTGAATCGCCATTGGAGAATTAGTGCAAAAACTGGGACCACTTGAAATGGAACAACGCAAGAATGCCATCCACGTAGGATAAACTACAGTCACCAAGGGGCTTGGCCCACTGCCACATCTGGCCAAGATACTGGCGGTATCTAAAACCCTGGAAATCAGCAGCCCAAAAGGCCACCTCCCTCCTAAGGGAAAAGGACCCCACGTGGTGATCCTAATCACCAACCATGCCCTGAAGTTGCAGGGTTCGCTCCGTGGGCACACCGACCTCGAGTGAGGAGGCCCTCCAACTCCAACATCCAGAGAGATAACCGGGGGCAGCAGGGCACCATGACGACTCGTGTGAACATCACTTGACCTGGAGTTTCTCTCATAAAACAACAATAGTGTGTCCCGAAGGAGTAGACTACTGCTTGCAGGACTTACTGCACCCGCAGGGGAGCCAATAATCTTGGCGGGGGAACCGTATATCACACTGTCACCATAGAAAAGCCTACAGACACCGTGATGATGGTGGCCAATAAGACCGGCTGGACTCCTGTTTACTTCAAAAGGCTGTTGACTCAGTGGCCATCATGGTCCTTGATCACCACTGACCCTGGACTGTCTGGGAGTTGAGCGGGCAGGGCTCTGACACCTGGTGCTGTTTTTACGTTAATTCAGGGGCCTAATTGAAGAAAGAGCAGACTACTGGTCAGAGCATCTAGGCTGGCAGAAACGGTCAGCCTAAGGTGGCTGAACAAATGTGGGGCGGGGTGAAACCGGCCCCCACAGCGTCTCTGCACATCTCTTTCCTGGACCCTTAAAGGTCATTAGAATCTATAACACTTCCAATGCTGGTGCTCAGGCGGACGAGCAGGGAGGCAGGGGTCCTGGGGCCAATCAACGTCACCTGGAGGCTGCTGGGGAGAAGTTCTGTCCCTCGTCCCTTGGTATGAGGGCTCCCAACTCAGCACTCAGCAGTTACAGAAGAAGGGTCTGCACCCTCAGCACTCCAAGAATGAGGAACGGGACAAAAGGCAGAGGAGGGGTTTGTCCCCAGCAAAGCCCATGAAAAATCCCTGGGAGATAAAAATAGAATCTGGGCAATAAAGTCAAGTCTGACCTTTTTTATCCTTTGTGCTTTGTCTAATTTCACGTGCTCCTAGGGTCCCGCATGCATAGGTTCCACACCCGGCACTTCAGACCAGATTTCCTAGTGCAGAATGGCTGGGTCGACACCTCAGCTCCTGGGGCCCAGTGCAGACTCCGAGATATAGAGCCTGAGCTGCAGCCAACCCGGCCCTCGAGAGCTCCGTCCCCTCCATCCCACTGACTCTGACAGGATCTCTACACAGCAGCCCAGCCCAGCCCACAGCCCACGGGGTAGTGCATGCTCTCACCTCTCCATTCTCTGATCAAAATATAAAGTTTCCTTTGCTTGTGAACCAAACTCAGTCTTGATCTGTTGGCCCCAATGACACTGGGCAGGGGGACACTTGTTGGGGTCCACTCTGGAGGATCAGTAACAGAAATTGAGACTACTGTAACTTCAATGAACAGATGTGTGAGCCAAACTGTAGTTAACATAGAACAGTTTATAAGGCTCGGGTAAAATAAGATGTTTCTAACACTTCCATTTGATATTTCCATCACTTTATTATAAGCAAGTTCAGTGAAAAGGTTTGTCTTATTTGTCAGGTCAATATTAGAGAAATGAAGTGATTTCTTTCCAAGGATGTACATCTAATAATCTTGGTTAAAACTTAAATCTTGTTTTAAATGCTTTTCCATTGAAAATGATACCTCTCTTTCAGCTCCCCCATTTCTGAGAAGTATAAAATCTTATAATTTATTATTACCAAAGGGGAAAGGTGGGAGGAGGGATAAATTAACAGTTTGGAATTAACACATACACACTGCTATGTATAAAATAGATCATCAACAAGGAACTACTGTATAGCACAGGGAACTACACTCAATATTTTGCAATAAGCTATAAGGGGAAATAATCGGAAAAAGAATAGATATTTTTATTGACATCATCTATCAATGACAGTTAAAGTGTAACCTAAGGGAAGCCGGTGGTGAGTGCTTCTGACCCTGAAGACTTCAATCATCTAAAGTTTGGACTCTGCCTACTTCCCAAGGCCCTTAATGAACATATGTGTAGCCGTAGCTTAAAAAATTCCCCAGTTTGGGTTTCGGGGAGACACTGATTTTGAAAAAGCCCTGGTGTTCTCCTTACATGAATGGGACTCTTCCTACTGCTAAAACATGTCTGTCACACCCAGAGGATGGTATACCGTCTGATCGGGAAGAGTTTGGAAAAGGCATCTCATCTCCTCATCTCCTGGTGCTCGGGTTCACCCCTCCAGCGTCTTTACTAACAGTCTCCCCACTTGGAGATGTCAGCACTGTCAACATCCTGTTGCGTACAGTTTGGAATTTGTCCAGAGGATGAAGCGGAAGGATGAGGAACAATGAGAGACAAGTCCTAGGTGTTCAGACAGGCACATGTCACTCTAATTTCCAATCAGGAAGACGAATTGACCAAAGGCTAGGGTTGCCCATGGAAACAGTATAGGGCTTGAGGAAATCCCACTGCTTTGTGGCCAGTTCCCATAAACACAAGTTGAACAATGGAACTCAGGGGCAGTAAAATTCACGAAACTGCAGAGTTGAAAATATCTATCACTGAAAAATGTCTTGAGGAAAGTCAGAGAAAAGGATTGGTAAGCAAGGGAGAATGGCAGGAAAGGGATTTGAGGAGGTAGAAAGGACTCGCCATTAAGCACAAGAAAAGGGGCTGAACATTGCCAACATTGCAGTTGGCCAAAAAGGCTTTATGCGTTTTTTTTCTGTATATATTCAAGAAAAGGGCATACACTTTTTTAGCCAACCAAACAGGTGGGCACTGGAAATCAATACTACAAAAGATATCACTTCGCATCAGTCAGAAGAGCCATCCTCATAAAGTGTAAACACCAGAAATGCAGGACAGGGCAAGGAGAAGAGGGAGCCCTGTGAGGCTTATAGTGGAAATGTATATTGCCAACGGCCATTCTGGAGAAGTGTATTGTGTTTACTAAAGCATCTAAAAAATGAGCTACAGAGCATAGGGCACTTGCACTCATGGGCGTATATCTTGGGAAAAACAAAAATCGAGAGGACACAGGCACCCCAATGTTTACTGCCTCTCTGTTTAAAAGATCCTCGACTAGGATATAACTTAAATGTCTCTGGAGGGAAAAAATGGATAGAGATGTGGTACTTATGTGGAGTGGACTATTACTCAGCCTGGAAATCAATGAAATATGGCCAGTTGTAACAACTCCGGAGGAGTTACGTATGATCATTCTAAGTGACATAATTCAAAAAGAAAAAGACACATATCATAAGATATCACTTAAAGGTGGAATCCAAAATGGCTACACATGAAATAAATTACAAAACAAAAACATAGTCAAATATGTAGAAAACACGCGTAAGGCTGCTAAACGGGAAAGGTGGGGAGGGGTGAGGCATCATCCAGGAGGTTGAAATTAGCAAAGATACCATTCCAAATACCAAACTGATAATCAACAAGGCCTACACAGTAGCTAAAAGAACTGCACTCAGCACACTCAAGTCACCGGAAAAGAATATCTATGACTGGTAAGAATCTGAAAAAGGATTTATTGATGTCTCTCTGTATGTGAATCAAGTGGATGTACAGCAGCAAGAAACAGAGCTTTGAAAATCAGCTGTAACCAATATAGTAATAAATTGAAAAAAATAAACAACAGAGAGACAGAGAAAACCTCTTACAACTTTTCCTCAGGGACAGTGATGCAACATGGATTGAACACATCTAGACCCACAGCAGGATGAGACATAAGGCTGGAAACTGTTCGCGCTAAGAGAAATGTGAGGTTGGGTGAGGAAATGCACACCCTTTAAAGTAATACTACCTGGTACCCATTCAATGGGTCCCAAATCTGCAGGTTCAAGGAATCTTCCTACAGCTAAAACATGCATGGAAAACCCAGAGGACTGTACACCATGTGATCGGGAGATGTGTCTAAAATGCACCTCATTTATCCTCTCCTGGTGCTCCTGTTCATCATTCCAGCCACGTTACTTAGAATCTCCCCACTTAGAGAATCAGCACATTTAAACTTTGTTTCACACATTTTGCAAATTGTGAGGAGGATGAATGGGAAGAGGGGGAACCAATGAGAGAATAGGTGTAGGGGTTTGGATGGGCACATGTCACACTAATTTCCCATTAAGAATAAGAATTAAAAAAAGGCTCAGCCCGCCTCGCCGGAGCCAAAATAGGGCCTGAAGCAATCCTGCGGCTTTGAGGCCAGCTCACAAAAGAGCAACTTAAAAAATGGAGCTAAGGGTCACTGCAATTCACAAACCTGCAGAGTTATAAATGAAAACTAACGTCCAAAAATATGTTGACGTAAGGCAAAGAAGAAGATCTGAATGCAAGACAGAATTGCAAGAAACAGATTTCAAGAGATAGATTGGACTCGTCTTTAAAGCACATGAAAAGCGGCAGAATTTCGACAATGATGCAGTTGGCCCCAAAGGGAGTATGCGTTTTTTCCTGAATATATCCAGGAAAAAACGCATACGCACTTTATGGGCAACCAAGCAAGCAAGCAATGCAAATGTGCACAACAAAGAAGTCTCATTTCCCACCGGTCAAAAGGGCCATCCGAAAAAATTGTAAAAACCAGAAATGCAGGACAGGCCATGGAGAACAGGGAGCCTTTATATGCTGATGGACAGTGTGTGAACTGCCGAGAGCCACTCTGGAGAAGTGTATGGTGGTTCCTAAATCATCTAAAAAACAGAGCTACAGAGCATAGGGCACTTCCAATCATGGAAGTATATCTAGGGAAGTCTAAAAATCAACAAGACACAAGTACACCACAGTTTAGGGCTACTCTGTTTACAAGAACCTCAACTTCAGTACACCTTAAATATCCCAGGAAAGAGAACAATGGATAAAGAAAATGTGGTACTTATGTACAATGGAATATCTCTTCACCATGAAATCAATGTAATAAGGCTAGTAGAAGGATAAAGAGTGGATTTAGGTCCGATAATACTACTTGAAATAAGTCAAACAGAAAAAGAAACATATCATAAGATATCACTTATAGAGGGAGGATAAATATGGCTGCACAAAAAATGAATTACAAAACAGAACAGTGTCTCACATTTAGAAAACACACTTATGTCAGCTTAAGGGGAAAGGAGAGGTGGGGTGATGCATAAAACCAGAGTTTGAAATTAGCACAGATACCGTTCAATAAACCAAATAGGTATTAGACAAGATCTACACCTTGCTCAATGAACTGGCCTCAACACACCCTATACACCGCAGAGAAATATATCTGAGTAATAAGAATCTTAAAACCCATGTATTGATATATCTCCATAAGGGAATCAAGTGTGTGCAGAGCGGCACAAACACAGCAGTGAAAATGAGCTAAACCCCATTATAGAAATAAATTTTAAAATCAAAACGCAGAAACAATGAAAGAGAGAAAAATTCTTACAAAATTCGCTCAGGGGCTGTGATGCAACCTGGAATGACCACATATAAACCCACAGCTGGATAAGACATAAGGCTGGACACTTGGGGCTGAGAGCATTGGTGAGCTTTGGTGAGCAACTGCCGAAAGTTTAATGCAATGCTTCATGCTACTCATTCCAAGGGTCCCAACACTCCAGGTTGAAGGGAATCTTCCTACAGCTAAACCATGCATGGGAAATCCAGCGGATGGTATACCATATGATCGGGAAAGGTTTCTAAAACGCACCTCATTTTCCTCTTGGGGCTCCAGATCAACATTCCAGCCACTTTACTAACAACATCTCCACATGGAGAGTCAATGCCTTTAAGTTCCGGTATCGCACAGTCTGCAGTTAGTGCGGAGGATGAATGGGAATAGGGTGAACCAGTGAGAAAATAGCTGTAGCGGTTTCAATGGGCACATGTCACTCTAATTTCACATCAGGAAGAAGAATTAACCAAAGGCAGAGCAAGGCGCCGAAGAAGAAGAATAGGGCCTGAAAAAATCCTGTGGATATGAGGAAGATCACAAAAATAAGAGCTGAAAAATGGAGGTAAGGGCCACTGAAATTCACAAACCTGCAGAGTTATAAAGGCCAACTACTTTCCAAAAGTATATTGAGGTAAGGCTATGAAGAGGCACTGACAGCAAGGCAGAATTGCAGGAAACCGATTTCAGGAGGTAGACTGGAATTGCATTGAAAACATATGAAAAGACTCAGAACATCGACAATGATGCACTTGGACAAAAAGGGCGTATGAGTTTTTTCCTGAGTATATTCATGAAGAAACGCATATGCCCTTTCTGGCCAACCAAGCAAGCTTGCAAAGGAAATCTGCACTACAATGAAGTCTCACTTCCCCCTGGTCAAAAGGGCCATCTGAAAAAAGTGTAAAATCCAGAAAGGCAGGACAGGCCATGGAGAACTGGGAGCCTAGTTAGGCTGATGGGCGGGATGTAAATTGCCAACAGCCACTCTGGAGAAGTGTATGTTGTTTCCTGAAACATCTAAAAAACAAAGCAACAGAGCCTAGGGCACTTCCACTTATGGTCCTATAGCTTAGGGAAATTAAAATCAAAAAGACACAGCCACCCCAAAGTTTGGGATGGCTCTGTTTACAAGAACCTCGTTTACGGTACAAGTTCAATATCGCAGAAAGCGAAAAATGGATAAAGAAGTTGTGGTACTAACGTACAATGAAATATCACTCAGCAATGAAATCTATGTCATCAGGCCCATAGCAGCATAATGAGTGGATTCAGGTATGATGATTCTAAGTGAAATAAGTCACACAGAAAAAGAAACATCATAAGATATCACTAATACACGGAATGTAAACTTAGCTACACAGGAACTGAATTACAAAACAGAATAGGGTCTCAAATGTAGAAAACCAACTTATGCTTGCTTAAGGGGAAAGGTGAGTTGGGGTGCTGCATAAAACCAGAGATTGAAATTAGCACAGATACCTTGCCATAAGCCAAATATGTAATAGACAAGAGCTACTGCTTGCTCAACGAAGTGGACTCAACACCCCATATTAAACGCCTAAGAATATACCTGACTAGTAAGAATCTTAAAACCTATGGATTTATATGTCTCCGAAAGAGAATCAAGCATGTGTACAGTGGCATAAACGCAGCAGTGATAGGATTGGTGAGGTTCCGTGAGCAAATGCAGACCCTTTGAAGTCATATTGCATGGTACCCATTCCATGGTTCTCAACACTCCAGGTTTAAGGGATTCTTCCTTCAGCTAAAACATGCATGTGGAACTCAGAGTATGATCCACCGTGTGATCGGGAAACGTGTTCAAATGTGTCTCACTTTTCGTCCCCTGGTACTCGGGTGCCACATTCCAGACGCTTTACTAACACTCTCCCCACTTGGAGAGTCAGTGCCTTTAACCTCCTGTTTGGCCCAGTTTGCAATTTCTGCGGAAAATGAACAGGAATAGGGACAATCAATGAGAGACTAGCTGGAGGTGTCTGGACGGGCAAATTTAACTCTCATTTCCCACCAGGAAGAGGAATTAACCAAAGGCTCAGCGAGCCATGCCGGAACCACACTAGGGCCTGAAGCAATCCTGCAGTGTTGCAGCCAGCTCACAAGAAAGCGAGTTGAAGAAAGGAGCTCAGGGGCTCTGTCATTCACAAACCTGCAGAGTTATAAATGACAGCTATCGTCCAAAAATATATTGAAGTAAGGCTGCCAAGGGGACTTGAAAGCGGGGCAGAATTGCAGGAAACCGATTTCAGGAGGTAGACTGGAATTGCATGTAAAGCATAGGAAAAGAGGCAGAACGTCCACAATGATGCACTTGGCCAAAAAGGGCGTATGCGTTTTTTCCTGAATATATTCAGGAAAAAACGCATACGCCCTTTTTGGCCAACCAAGCAAGCTTGCAAAGGAAATCTGCACTACAATGAAGTCTCACTGCCCCCCGGTCAAAAGGGCCATCTGAAAAAAGTGTAAAATCCAGAAAGGCAGGACAGGCCTTGGAGAACTGGGAGCCTAGTTAGGCTGATGGGCGGGATGTAAATAGCCAACAGCCACTCTGGAGAAGTGTATGGTGTTTCCTGAAACATCTAAAAAACAAAGCAACAGAGCCTAGGGCACTTCCACTTATGGTCCTATAGCTTAGGGAAATTAAAATCAAAAAGACACAGCCACCCCAAAGTTTTGGATGGCTCTGTTTACAAGAACCTCGTTTATGGTACAAGTTCAATATCGCAGAAAGCGAAAAATGGATAAAGAAGTTGTGGTACTAACGTACAATGAAATATCACTCAGCAATGAAATCTATGTCATCAGGCCCATAGCAGCATAATGAGTGGATTCAGTTATGATGATTCTAAGTGAAATAAGTCACACAGAAAAAGAAACATCATAAGATATCACTAATACACGGAATGTAAACTTGGCTACACAGGAACTGAATTACAAAACAGAATAGGGTCTCAAATGTAGAAAACCAACTTATGCTTGCTTAAGGGGAAAGGTGAGTTGGGGTGCTGCATAAAACCAGAGATTGAAATTAGCACAGATACCTTTCCATAAGCCAAATATGTAATAGACAAGAGCTACTGCTTGCTCAATGAAGTGGACTCAACACCCCATATTAAACGCCTAAGAATATACCTGACTAGTAAGAATCTTAAAACCTATGGATTTATATGTCTGCGAAAGAGAATCAAGCGTGTGTACAGCGGCATAAACGCAGCAGTGATAGGATTGGTGAGGTTCGGTGAGCAAATGCAGACCCTTTGAAGTCATATTGCATGGTACCCATTCCATGGTTCTCAACTCTCCAGGTTTAAGGGATTCTTCCTTCAGCTAAAACATGCATGTGGAACTCAGAGTATGATCCACCGTGTGATCGGGAAACGTGTTCAAATGTGTCTCACTTTTCGTCCCCTGGTACTCGGGTGCAACATTCCAGACGCTTTACTAACACTCTCCCCACTTGGAGAGTCAGTGCCTTTAACCTCCTGTTTGGCCCAGTTTGCAATTTCTGCGGAAAATGAACAGGAATAGGGAGAATCAATGAGAGACTAGCTGGAGGTGTCTGGACGGGCAAATTTAACTCTCATTTCCCACCAGGAAGAGGAATTAACCAAAGGCTCAGCGAGCCATGCCGGAACCACACTAGGGCCTGAAGCAATCCTGCGGTGTTGCGGCCAGCTCACAAGAAAGCGAGTTGAAGAAAGGAGCTCAGGGGCACTGTCATTCACAAACTTGCAGAGTTATAAATGACAGCTATCGTCCAAAAATATATTGAAGTAAGGCTGCCAAGAGGACTTGAAAGCGGGGCAGAATTGCAGGAAACCGATTTCAGGAGGTAGACTGGAATTGCATGTAAAGCATAGGAAAAGAGGCAGAACGTCCACAATGATGCACTTGGCCAAAAAGGGCGTATGCGTTTTTTCCTGAATATATTCAGGAAAAAACGCATACGCCCTTTTTGGCCAACCAAGCAAGCTTGCAAAGGAAATCTGCACTACAATGAAGTCTCACTGCCCCCCGGTCAAAAGGGCCATCTGAAAAAAGTGTAAAATCCAGAAAGGCAGGACAGGCCATGGAGAACTGGGAGCCTAGTTAGGCTGATGGGCGGGATGTAAATTGCCAAGAGCCACTCTGGAGAAGTGTATGGTGTTTCCTGAAACATCTAAAAAACAAAGCAACAGAGCCTAGGGCACTTCCACTTATGGTCCTATAGCTTAGGGAAATTAAAATCAAAAAGACACAGCCACCCCAAAGTTTGGGACGGCTCTGTTTACAAGAACCTCGTTTACGGTACAAGTTCAATATCGCAGAAAGCGAAAAATGGATAAAGAATTTGTGGTACTAACGTACAATGAAATATCACTCAGCAATGAAATCTATGTCATCAGGCCCATAGCAGCATAATGAGTGGATTCAGGTACGATGATTCTAAGTGAAATAAGTCACACAGAAAAAGAAACATCATAAGATATCACTAATACACGGAATGTAAACTTGGCTACACAGGAACTGAATTACAAAACAGAATAGGGTCTCAAATGTAGAAAACCAACTTATGCTTGCTTAAGGGGAAAGGTGAGTTGGGGTGCTACATAAAACCAGAGATTGAAATTAGCACAGATACCTTTCCATAAGCCAAATATGTAATAGACAAGAGCTACTGCTTGCTCAACGAAGTGGACTCAACATCCCATATTAAACGCCTAAGAATATACCTGACTAGTAAGAATCTTAAAACCTATGGATTTATATGTCTCCGAAAGAGAATCAAGCGTTTGTACAGCGGCATAAACGCAGCAGGGATAGGATTGGTGAGGTTCGGTGAGCAAATGCAGACCCTTTGAAGTCATATTGCATGGTACCCATTCCACGGTTCTCAACTCTCCAGGTTTAAGGGATTCTTCATTCAGCTAAAACATGCATGTGGAACCCAGAGTATGATCCACCGTGTGATCGGGAAACGTGTTCAAATGTGTCTCACTTTTCGTCCCCTGGTACTCGGGTGCAACATTCCAGACGCTTTACTAACACTCTCCCCACTTGGAGACTCAGTGCCTTTAACCTCCTGTTTGGCCCAGTTTGCAATTTCTGCGGAAAATGAACAGGAATAGGGAGAACCAATGAGAGACTAGCTGGAGGTGTCTGGACGGGCAAATTTAACTCTCATTTCCCACCAGGAAGAGGAATTAACCAAAGGCTCAGCGAGCCATGCCGGAAACACACTAGGGCCTGAAGCAATCCTGCGGTGTTGCGGCCAGCTCACAAGAAAGCGAGTCGAAGAAAGGAGCTCAGGGACACTGTCATTCACAAACCTGCAGAATTATAAATGACAGCTATCGTCCAAAAATATATTGAAGTAAGGCTGCCAAGAGGACTTGAAAGCGGGGCAGAATTGCAGGAAACCGATTTCAGGAGGTAGACTGGAATTGCATGTAAAGCATAGGAAAAGAGGCAGAACGTCCACAATGATGCACTTGGCCAAAAAGGGCGTATGCGTTTTTTCCTGAATATATTCAGGAAAAAACGCATACGCACTTTTTGGCCAACCAAGCAAGATTGCAAAGGAAATCTGCACTACAATGAAGTCTCACTGCTCCCCGGTCAAAAGGGCCATCTGAAAAAAGTGTAAAATCCAGAATGGCAGGACAGCCCATGGAGAACTGGGAGCCTAGTTAGGCTGATGGGCGGGATGTAAATTGCCAAGAGCCACTCTGGAGAAGTGTATGGTGTTTCCAGAAACATCTAAAAAACAAAGCAACAGAGCCTAGGGCACTTCCACTTATGGTCCTATAGCTTAGGGAAATTAAAATCAAAAAGACACAGCCACCCAAAAGTTTGGGATGGCTCTGTTTACAAGAATCTCGTTTACGGTACAAGTTCATTATCGCAGAAAGCGAAAAATGGATAAAGAAGTTGTGATACTAACGTACAATGCAATATCACTCAGCAATGAAATCTATGTCATCAGGCCAGTAGCAGCATAATGAGTGGATTCAGGTACAATGATTCTAAGTGAAATAAGTCACACAGAAAAAGAAACATCATAAGATATCACTAATACACGGAATGTAAACTTGGCTACACAGGAACTGAATTACAAAACAGAATAGGGTCTCAAATGTAGAAAACCAACTTATGCTTGCTTAAAGGGAAAGGTGAGTTGGGGTGCTGCATAAAACCAGAGATTGAAATTAGCACAGATACCTTTCCATAAGCCAAATATGTAATAGACAAGAGATACTGCTTGCTCAACGAAGTGGACTCAACACCCCATATTAAATGCCTAAGAATATACCTGACTAGTAAGAATCTTAAAACCTATGGATTTATATGTCTCCGAAAGAGAATCAAGCGTGTGTACAGCGGCCTAAACGCAGCAGTGATAGGATTGGTGAGGTTCGGTGAGCAAATGCAGACCCTTTGAAGTCATATTGCATGGTACCCATTCCATGGTTCTCAACTCTCCAGGTTTAAGGGATTCTTCCTTCAGCTAAAACATGCATGTGGAACCCAGAGTATGATCCACCGTGTGATCGGGAAACGTGTTCAAATGTGTCTCAGTTTTCGTCCCCTTTTACTCGGGTGCAACATTCTAGACGCTTTACTAACACTCTCCCCACTTGGAGAGTCAGTGCCTTTAACCTCCTGTTTGGTCCATTTTGCAATTTCTGCGGAAAATGAACAGGAATAGGGAGAACCAATGAGAGACTAGCTGGAGGTGTCTGGACGGACAAATTTAACTCTCATTTCCCACCAGGAAGAGGAATTAACCAAAGGCTCAGCGAGCCATGCCGGAACCACACTAGGGCCTGAAGCAATCCTGCAGTGTTGCAGCCAGCTCACAAGAAAGCGAGTTGAAGAAAGGAGCTCAGGGGCACTGTCATTCACAAACCTGCAGAGTTATAAATGACAGCTATCGTCCAAAAATATATTGAAGTAAGGCTGCCAAGAGGACTTGAAAGCGGGGAAGAAGTGCAGGAAACCGATTTCAGGAGGTAGACTGGAATTGCATGTAAAGCATAGGGAAAGAGGCAGAACGTCCACAATGATGCACTTGACCAAAAAGGGCGTATGCGTTTTTTCCTGAATATATTCAGGAAAAAACGCATACGCCCTTTTTGGCCAACCAAGCAAGCTTGCAAAGGAAATCTGCACTACAATACAGTCTCACTGCCCCCCGGTCAAAAGGGCCATCTGAAAAAAGTGTAAAATCCAGAAAGGCAGGACAGGCCATGGAGAACTGGGAGCCTTCTTATGCTGATAGGCGGGATGTAAATTGTCAACAGCCACTCTGGAGAAGTGTATGGTGTTTCCTGAAACATCTAAAAAACAAAGAAACAGAGCCTAGGGCACTTCCACTTATGGTCCTATAGATTAGGGAAATTAAAATCAAAAAGACACAGCCACCTCAAAGTTTGGGACGGCTCTGTTTACAAGAACCTCATTTATGGTATAAGTTCAATATCGCAGAAAGCGAAAAATGGATAAAGAACTTGTGGTACTTACGTACAATGCAATATCACTCAGCAATGAAATCTATGTCATCAGGCCAGTAGCAGCATAATGAGTGGATTCAGGTACGATGATTCTAAGTGAAATAAGTCACACAGAAAAAGAAACATCATAAGATATCCGTAATACACGGACTGTAAACTTGGCTACACAGGAACTGAATTACAAAACAGAATAGGGTCTCAAATGTAGAAAACCAACTCATGCTTCCTTAAGGGGAAAGGTGAGTTGGGGTGCTGCATAAAACCAGAGATTGAAATTAGCACAGATACCTTTCCATAAGCCAAATATGTAATAAAGAAGAGCTACTGCTTGCTCAACGAAGTGGACTCAACACCGCATATTAAACGCCTAAGAATATACCTGACTAGTAAGAATCTTAAAACCTATGGATTTATATGTCTCTGAAAGAGAATCAAGCATGTGTACAGCGGCATAAACGCAGCAGTGATAGGATTGGTGAGGTTCGGTGAGCAAATGCAGACCCTTTGAAGTCATATTGCTTGGTACCCATTCCATGGGTCTCAACTCTCCAGGTTTAAGGGATTCTTCCTTCAGCTAAAACATGCATGTGGAACCCAGAGTATGATCCACCGTGTGATCAGAAAACGTGTTCAAATGTGTCTCAGTTTTCATACACTGGTACTCGGGTGCAACATTCCAGACGCTTTACTAACACTCTCTCCACTTGGAGAGTCAGTGCCTTTAAACTCCTGTTTGTCCCAGTTTGCAATTTCTGCGGAAAATGTACAGAAATAGGGAGAACCAATGAGAGACTAGCTGGAGGTGTCTGGACGGGCAAATTTAACTCTCATTTCCCACCAGGAAGAGGAATTAACCAGAGGCTCAGCGAGCCATGCCGGAACCACACTAGGGCCTGAAGCAATCCTGCGGTGTTGCAGCCAGCTCACAAGAAAGCGAGTTGAAGAGAGGAGCTCAGGGGCACTGTAATTCACAAACCTGCAGAGTTCTAAATGACAGCTATCGTCCAAAAATATATTGAAGTAAGGCTGCCAAGAGGACTTGAAAGCGGGGCAGAATTGCAGGAAACCGATTTCAGGAGGTAGACTGGAATTGCATGTAAAGCATAGGAAAAGAGGCAGAACGTCCACAATGATGCACTTGGCCAAAAAGGGCGTATGCGTTTTTTCCTGAATATATTCAGGAAAAAACGCATACGCCCTTTTTGGCCAACCAGCAAGCTTGCAAAGGAAATCTGCACTACAATGAAGTCTCACTGCCCCCCAGTCAAAAGGGCCATCTGAAAAAAGTGTAAAATCCAGAAAGGCAGGACAGGCCATGGAGAACTGGGAGCCTTCTTATGCTGATGGGCGGGATGTAAATTGCCAACAGCCACTCTGGGGAAGTGTGTGGTGTTTCCTGAAACATCTAAAAAACAAAGCAACAGATTCTAGGGCACTTCCACTTATGGTCCTATAGCTTAGGGAAATTAAAATCAAAAACACACAGCCACCCCAAAGTTTGGGAGGGCTCTGTTTACAAGAACCTCGTTTACGGTACAAGTTCAATATCGCAGAAAGCGAACAATGGATAAAGAAGTTGTGGTACTTACGTACAATGCAATATCACTCAGCAATGAAATCTACGTCATCAGGCCCGAAGCAGCATAATGAGTGGATTCAGGTACGATCATACTAAGTGAAATAAGTCATACAGAAAATGAAACATCATAAGATATCACTAATATATGGAATGTAAACTTGGCTACACAGGAACTGAATTACAAAACAGAATAGGGTCTCAAATGTAGAAAATCAACTTATGCTTGATTAAGGGGAAAGGTGAGTTGGGGTGCTGCATAAAACCAGAGATTGAAATTAGCACAGATACCTTTCCATAAGCCAAATATGTAATAGACAAGAGCTACTGCTTGCTCAACGAAGTGGACTCAACACCCCATCTTAAACGCCTAAGAATATACCTGACTAGTAAGAATCTTAAAATCTATGGATTTATATGTCTCTGAAAGAGAATCAAGCGTGTGTACAGCGGCATAAACGCAGCAGTGATAGGATTGGTGAGGTTCGGTGAGCAAATGCAGACCCTTTGAAGTCATATTGCATGGTACCCATTCCATGGTTCTCAACTCTCCAGGTTTAAGGGATTCTTCCTTCAGCTAAAACATGCATGTGGAACCCAGAGTATGATCCACCGTGTGATCAGGAAACGTGTTGAAATGTGTCTCAGTTTTCGTCCCCTGGTACTCGGGTGCAACATTCCAGACGCTTTACTAACACTCTCCCCACTTGTAGAGTCAGTGCCTTTAACCTCCTGTTTGGCCCAGTTTGCAATTTCTGCGTAAGATGAACAGGAATACGGAGAACCAATGAGAGATTATCTGTAGGTGTCTGGATGGGCAAATTTAACTCTCATTTCCCACCGGGAAGACGAATGATCCAAAGTCTCCGCGTGCCATGCTGGAAGCAGATTAGGACCTGAAGAAATCCTGTGGTTTTGTGGCCAGCTCACAAGAAAGCGAGTTGGAGAAAGGAGCTCTGGGGCACTGTAATTCACAAACCTGCAGAGTTATAAATGACAGGTATCATCCAAAATTATACTGAAGTAAGGCTGCGAAGAGGACTTGAAAACGGTGCAGAATTGCTGGAAACCGATTTCAGAAGGTACATGGGAGTCGCTCTTAAAGCATAGGAAAAGAGACAGAACTTGGAAAATAATGCACTTGGCAAAAGAGGGCATATGTGTTTTATCCAGAGCTCTCATAACCGAGGGGAGGAGATTCCCAGCAGGCTCCAACTGCCACCTGAAGGCTCACGTTGTCAAGGCAACGTGAGCAAGCCAGGCAGGAGTTACCTCACAGCAGAGGTCCCAGCTCACAGAAGGGTGAGAAAACCAGCCAACATCAGACTCTCACCAGAGGGCCCACATCACCAAGGGCATGTGAACCAGGCAGGAGTGTCTTCACACCAGTGGGGCCACATCATCGAAAGGTGAGGTACTCAGCACATGTGTCCTCAAACCAGAGGACTCACATCACCAAGGGCCTCGGAGTGAGGCAGGCAGGAGTAGCCTCACAACACTGGGCCCATAGAACAAAAAAGTGAGGAATCCAGCAGTTGGAACCTCCCAGCAGGCGGCCCAGAGCACTGAGGCTATGGGATCCAGGCCACAGTGAACTCACAGAAGAGGGCCCATGTCATGAAACTGAGCAACCCAGCCATTGAGACCTCAGAGCAGGAGGCCCACATCCCCATGGGGATATAAATCTGGTAGGAGTGTCCTCGCACCACTGAGAACGTATCAGAAAATTTTGGGAGACCAGCAGTTAGGGTCTGACGCCAGAGGACCCTCATCACCAAGGGAAGGAGGCTCCCAGCAGGCTCCAACTGCCACCAGAGGGCTGACGTCGCCAAGGCGATGTGTACCAACCAGGCACGAATGACCTCACAGCAGAGGGTCCACCTCACAGAAGTGTGATGAACCCAGTCAGGATCAGACTCGCACCAGAGGGCCCACATCACCAAATGGATTGGAACCAGGCAGGAGTGTCCTCACATGAGTAGGGCCACATCATCTAAAGGTGAGGAACCCAGAACATGTGGCTTCAAACCATAGGACACCCATCACCAAGGGGCTGGGAGTGAGGCAGGCAGGAGGAGCCTCACAACAGAGGGCCCAAAAATAAGAAAGGTGAGGAATCCAGCAGTTGGAACCTCCCAGCAGGCGGCCCAGAGCACAGAGGCTAGGGGATCCAGGCCAGAGTGAACTAACACCAGACAGCCCACATCATGAAACTGTGAGCAACCCAGACATTGGGACCTCAGAGCAGAAGGCCCACATCCCCATGGTGATGGGAACATGACAGGAGTGTCCTGGTATCACTGAGCTCACATCAGAAAACGTGGGGTGCTCAGAAGTTAGGGCCTGACGCTAGAGGGCACTCATCACCGAGGGGAGGAGGCTCCCAGCAGGATCCAGCTGCCACCAGAGGGCCAACGTCACCAAGGCGATGTGTGCCAACCCGGCAGGAGTGACCTCACAGCAGAGGGCCCACCTCACAGAAGGGTGAGGAACGCAGCCAGGATCAGACTCTCACCAGAGGGCCCACATCACCAAGGGGATGGGAACAAGGCAGGAGTGTCCCCACACCAGTGGGACAACATCATCGAAAGGTGAGGATCCCAGCACATGTAGCCTCAAACCAGAGGAACCACATCACTAAGGGGTTTGGAATGAGGCTGGCAGGACCAGCCTCACAACACAGGGTCCATAGAATATAAAAGTTGAGGAATCCAGCAGTTGGAACCTCCCAGCAGCGACCCAGAGCACCGAGGCTATGAGATCCAGGCAGCAGTGAACTCACAGCAGACGGCCCACATCATGAACCTGTGAGCAGCCCAGCCGTTGGGACCTCAGAACAGAAGGCCCACATCCCCATTGGGATGGGAACCTGGCAGGAGTGGCCTCGCACCACTTAGCACATATCAGAAAATGTTAGGAGCCCAGCAGTTAGGGCCTGATGCCAGGGGGCCCTCATAACTGAGGGGAGGAGACTCCCAGCAGGTTCCAACTGCCAACAGAGGGCCCACGTCTACAAGGAGGCATGCGCCAGCCAGGCAGTAGTGACCTCACAGCAGAGGGCCTACCTCACAGAAGAGTGAGGAACCTAGCCAGGATAAGACTGTCACCAGAAGGCCCACATCACCAAGGGGATGGGAACCAGGCAGGAGTGTCCTCACACCAGTGGGGCCACATCATTGAAAGTTGCGGAACCCAGCACATGTGGCCTCAAACCAGAGGACCCACATCACGAACGGGTTGCGAGTGAGGCAGGCAGGAGGAACATCGCAACACAGAACCCATAGAATACAAAAGTTGAGGAATCGAGCAGTTGGAACCTCCCAGCAGGCGGCCCAGAGCACAGAGGCTATGGCATCCAGGCCAGAGTGAACTAACAGCAGAGAGCCCACATCATGAAACTGTGAACAACCCAGCCGTTGGGACTTCAGAGCAGAAGACCCACATCCCAATGGGGATGTGAACCTGGATAGAGTGTCTTCGAACCACTGGGCGCACATCACAAAATGTGGGGAGCCCAGCCGTTAGGGCCTGACGCCAGAGGGCCCTCATCACCAAGGGGAGGAGGCTCCCAGCAGGCTCCAAGTGCCACCGAGGGCTCATGTCCACAAGGCGAGGTGAGCAAGCCAAGCAGGAGTGACCTCACAGCAGACGGCCCACCTCACAGAAGGGTGAGGAACCCAGCCAGGATCAGACTCTCAACAGAGGGCCCACATCACCAAGGGGATATGAACCAGGCAGGAGTCTCCTAAGACCATTGGTCCCACATCATCGAAAGGTGAGGAACCCAGCACATGTGGCCTCAAACCAGATGACACACATCACGAAGGGGCTGGGAGTGAGGCAAGCAGGAGGATCCTCACAACAGAGGGCCTAAAAAATTAAAAAAGTGAGGAATCCAGCAGTTGGAACCTCCCAGCATGCGGCCAAGAGCACAGAGGCTATGGGATCCAGGCCACAGTGAACTAACACCAGAAAGCCCACATCATGAAATTGTGATCAACCCAGCCGTTGGAACCTCAGAGCAGAAGGCCCACATCCCCATGGAGATGGGAACCTAAGAGGAGTGCCCGAGCATCACTGGGCTCACTAAGAAAAGTTGGGGAGCCCAGCAGTTAGGGCCTGACATCAGAGGGCCCTCATCACAGAGGTGAGGAGGCTCCCAGCAGGGTCCAAGTGCCACCAGAGGGCTCATGTTAACAAGGCGAGGTGAGCAAGCCAGGCAAGAGTTACCTGATAGTAGAGGGCCCACCTCACAGATGGGTGAGGAACCCAGCCAGGATCAGACTCTCACCAGAGGGCCCACATCACAAAGGGGATGGGAACCAGTCAAGATTATCCTCACACCAGTGGGGCCTCATCATCTTAAGGTGAGGAACCCAGCACATGTGTCCTCAAACCAGAGGACCCACATCACCAAGGGCCTTGGAGTGAGGCAGGCAGGAGTAGCCTCACAACACAGGGCACATAATATAAAAAACGTGAGGATTCCAGCATTTAGACCTTCCAGCAGGCAGCTCAGAACACCGAGGCTATGGGATCCAGGCCGCAGTGAACTCACAGTAGAGGGCCCACATCATAAAACTGTGAGCAACCCAGGCGTTGAGACCTCAGCGCAGAAGGCCCACATCCCCATGGGAATGGGAACCTGGCTGGAGTGTCCTCGCACCACTGGGCGCACATCAGAAAATGTGGGGAGCCCATCATTTAGGGTCTGATGCCAGAGGGCCGTCATCACCGAGAGGAGGAGGCACCCTGCACGCTCCAACTGCCACCAGAGGGCTCACGTCTCCAAGGTGACTTGTGCCAGCCAGGCAGGAGTGACCTCACAGCAGAGGGCCTACCTCACAGAACGTTGAGGAACCCAGCCAGGATTAGACTCTCGCCAGAGGGCCCACCTCACCAAGGGGATGGGAACCAAGCAGGAGTGTCCTCACACGAGTGGGGCCACATCATCGAAAGGTGAGGAACGCAGCACATGTGGCCTCAAGCCATAGGACAGTCATCACCAAGGGGCTGGCAGTGAGGCAGGCAGGAGGAGCCTCACAACAGAGGGCACATAGAATAAAAAAGTTGAGGAATCCAGCAGTTGGAACCTCCCAGCAGGCGGCTCAGAGCACCGATGATAAGGGATCCTTGCCGGAGTGAACTCACAGCAGAGGGCCCACATCATGGTACTGTGAGCAAGCCAGCCGTTTTGACCTCAGAGCAGAAGGCCCATATCCCCATGGGGATGGGAACATGGCAAGAGTGTCCTCACTCACTTGGCACACATCAGAAAATGTGGGGAACCCAGCAGTTATGGCCTAAGGCAAGAGGGCCCTCATCATCGAGGGGAGGAGGATCCCAGCACACTCCAACTGCCACCAGAGGGCCCACGTCGCCAAGGTGACGTGTGTCAGACAGGCATGATTGACCTCACAGCAGAGGGTCCACCTCACAGACGGGTGGGGAACCCAGCCAGGATCAGACTCTCACCTGAGGACTCACATCAGCAAGGGGATGGGAACCAGTCAGAACTGTCTTCCCTCCAGTGGGGCCACATCATCGAAAACTGCGGAACCCAGCACATGTGGCCTCAAATCAGAGGACACATATCACAAAGGGAATGGGAGTGAGGCAGGCAGGAGAAGCCTAAAAACAGAGGGCCCAAAGAATAAGAAAGGTGAGGAATCCAGCAGTTGGAACCTCCCAGCAGGTGGCCGAGAGCACAGAAGCTATGGGATGCAGGCAGGAGTGAACTAATAGCAGAGAGCCCACATCATGAAACTGCGAGCAACCCAGGCGTTGGAACCTCAGAGCAGAAGGCCCACATCCCAATGGGGAGGTGAACCTGGCTGGAGTGTCCTCGCACCACTGGGCGCACATCACAAAATGTGGGGAGCCCAGCAGTTAGGGCCTGACGCCAGAGGGCCCTCATCACCGAGGGGAGGAGGCTCCCAGCAGGCTCCAAGTGCCACCAGAGGGCTCATGTCCACAAGGCGAGGTGAGCAAGCCAGGCAGGAGTGACCTCACAGCAGACGGCCCACCTCACAGATGGGTGAGGAACCCAGCCAGGATCAGACTCTCAACAGAGGGCCCACATCACCAAGGGGATGTGAACCAGGCAGGAGTCTCCTAAGACCATTGGTCCCACATCATCGAAAGGTGAGGAACCCAGCACATGTGGCCTCAAACCAGATGACACACATCACGAAGGGGCTGGGAGTGAGGCAGGCAGGAGGATCCTCAAAACAGAAGACCCAAAAAATTAAAAAAGTGAGGAATCCAGCAGTTGGAACCTCCCAACAGGCAGCCAAGAGCACAGAGGCTATGGGATCCAGGCCTCTGTGAACTAACACCAGAGAGCCCACATCATGAAAATGTGAACAACCCAGCCGTTGGGACCTCAGAGCAGAAGGCCCACATCCCCATGGAGATGGGATCCTAAGAGGAGTTCCCAAGCATCATTGGGCTCACTAAGAAAAGTTGGTGAGCCCAGCAGTTAGGGCCTGACGCAAGAGGGCCCTCATCACCGGGGAGAGGAGATGCTCAGCATGCTCCTACTGCCACCACATGGCTGACTTCACCAAGGCAATGTGTGCCAGCCATGCAGGAGTGACCTATCAGCAGAGGGTCTCCCTCACAGAAGGGTGAGGAACACAGCCAGGAACAGACTCTCACCAGGGGGTCCACATAACCACGTAGATGAGAACCAGGCAGGAGTGTCCTCACACTAGTGGGGCCACATCATCGAAAGGTGAGGAACCCAGCAAAGGTGGCCACAAACCAGAGGACCCACATCACCAAGGGGTTGAGAGTGAGGTAGGTGTCTGGACGGGCATATTTAACACTCATTTCCCACCAGGAAGAGGAATTAACCAAAGGCTCAGCGTGCCCTGCCAGAAGCAGATTAGGGCCTGAAGCAGTCTTGCGGGTTTGCGGCCAGCTCACAAGAAAGCGAGTTGAAGAAAGGAGCTCAGGGGCCCTGTAATTCACAAACCTGCAGAGTTCTAAATGACAGCTATCGTCCAAAAATATATTGAAGTAAGGCTGCGAAGAGGACTTGAAAGCGGGGCAGAATTGCAGGAAACCGATTTCAGGAGGTAGACTGGATTTTCATTTAAAGCATAGGAAAAGAGGCAGAACATCGACAATGATGCACTTGGCAAAAAAGGGCGTATGAGTTTGTTCCTGAATATATTCAGGAAAAAACACATACGCCCTTTTTGGCAAACCAAGCAAGCTTGCAATGGAAATCCGAACTACTATGAAGTGTCACTTCCCCCCGGTCTAAAGGGCCATCTGAAAAAAGTGTAAAATCCAGAAAGGCAAGACAGGCCATGGGGAAAAAGGAGCCTTTTTATGCTGATGGGCGGGATGTAAATTGCCAACAGCCACTCTGGAGAAGTGTATGGTGTTTCCTGATACATCTGAAAAACAAAGCAACAGAGTCTAGGGCATTTCCACTTATGGTCCTATAGCTTAGGGAAATTAAAATCAAAAAGACACAGCCACCCCAAAATTTGGGACGGCTCTGTTTACAAGAACCTCGTTTATGGTACAAGTTCAATATCACAGAGAGCAAAAACTGGATAAAGAAGTTGTGGTACTTATGTACAATGCAATATCACTCAGCAATGAAATCTGTGTCACCAAGCCTGTACCAGCATAATGAGTGGATTGAGGCACGATGATTCTAAGTGAAATAAGTAACACAGAAAAAGAAACATCATAAGGTATCACTGATGCACGGAATGTAAACTTGGCTACACATGAACTGAATTACAAAACAGAACAGGGTCTCAAGTTTAGAAAACCAACTTATGCTTGCTTAAGGGGAAAGGTGAGTTGGGGTGCTGCATAAAACCAGAGTTTGAAATTAGCACAGATACCGTTCCATAAGCCAAATATGTAATAGACAAGACCTACCCCTTGTTCATCGAAATGGACTCAACAATGAGGTATCACCTCACACCTGTTAGAATGGGCATCATCTGAAAATCTACAAACAACAAATGCTGGAAAGGGTGTGGAGAAAAGGAAGCCTCTTCCACTATTGTTGGGAATATAAATTGATACAGTCACTATGGAGAACAATATGGAGTTTCTTAAGAAACTAATAATAGAATTACCATATGATACAGCAATCCCAGTACTGGACATATACCCAGACAAAACCATAAATCAAAAAGAGACATTCACCGTAATGTTCATTGCATCACTGTTTACAATATCGAGGTAATGGAAGCAACCTAAATGCCCACAGACAGACGAATGCATAAAGATGTGGTACATATATAAAATGGAATATTACTAAGCCATGAAAGGAATGAAATTGGGTCATTTGTAGAGACGTCGATGGATCTAGAGACTGTCATACAGAGTGAAGTAAGTCAGAAAGAGAAAAACAAATCTTGTATATTCATGCATATATGTGGAACCTAGAAAAACTGTACAGATTAACCGTTTTGCAAGGCATAAATAGAGCAACAGATGTAGACAACAATCGTATGGACCACAAGGGGGGAAAGCTCTTGGGGGTGGTGGTGGTGGGAGGAGTTGAGAGATTGGGATTGGCATGTAAACATTTATATGTATAAAATAGATAACCAATAAGAACCTGCTGTATAAAAATATAAAATAAAATTCAAAATTAAAAAGAAATAAAATTAAAAAATAAAACAGAAAAAACAATTATTCCCTTCACATACAGGTATTTATATGAATAAGTTATTTCCATGCTTATATCTGTAAATACAAAAAAGAGGAATAAAATCTACCTTGAACCAAAAACGAAAAAGAGAAAAAAAAAAACAGAACCCACCAGTTACTCAGAGGAAAACCGTATCAGGGCACTTGCTCCAGTTGTAAACAATTCTGAAGTTGGTCAGTGGTGGGGAATCGTCTCCCATTCAGCCAGCAACCCCCACACAACAAGCGTCCTCATTGCAAAGCTGGGGCACCGTGCCGAGGCATCTGTGAGTAAACGTGAGCTGAGCCCCAGGTCAGTTGCTGCTGAACTGTTCCCACCCTTCCCAGGTAAAACACCTGAATATATACAAGGACTTGAAAGTCTAGAGGAAGGGCCATGGAGCCACACGAGTGACAGCATGCCAGCTGACTTGGTGCCTGCAGGCCAGCCAGGATGGTCCTGGCCCTGGGTGCTCTTCTGGAAGATTTCCATTTCCCTGCCTGAGATACCCGTCCTGTCCCTGCCCCCACTGCTTTTTTCCTTCCTCACCTCTGCCCAGGGAGAAATTCCAGCAGCAGGTATGGGTGACACATCCTCTTCTTTAGCAGGTGACAGCCTGGCAACTGCTGCAGAAAGTCCAGCAGAGCCCCACTCACACTGGGCCACCCACAAAGCCGTGGCCTCTCACTCCCTCCCACCAGCCCAGCCCCGAGACTGCTGACACGGCAGAGAAAATGGCGTCAGACACAGCTGCAGGGGCTCTTGCTGCCTGGAGTGGTATTTATATTGATCTCAACCCAGGCACACCTGGGGAGGGCTGGCCGGCACGGTAAGGCTGCCCAGGTCAGCCAATCATCACCCCTCAGGGGCTCACAGTTGCAGAAAATGGAACTTGCTGAACCGGCCAGGTCCAAGGAACAGGTGTGGGCTCCTGAGAGTCAGGATAGACAAGGGGCTGCAGCTTTGGCTTGTTTTCTAATCATTTTATCTGGCCCATGAGTGGGAGACAACTTCAAGAAAACCCTCTCCTAATGAGAGGAACCCAGGAGTCAGGGAGAGGAGGGGTGGGTGGTGGTTGGAGACAGAGGCCTGGTGCCCCGGGTGCAGTGGAAGTCTCTGGAAGACCAGGTGGAGGGAGGCCACACAGAGTGATGCCCAGGGTCACAGACCTGTCGGAGCTGCTGTTTGTTAGTTCAAGTCCTGCTCTGAGGTGCTCTGTGTCAGCTCTGAGTGACAGGTGAGCTCGGGGTGCTCTTCAATGAGGGCTATGTGCACGGTTCCTGTGTGCCCAGCCCTGCCACGGTACCTGCAAGGGTAGCTCTGTATCCTGGGAGGGGCCTGACCACGAGAGCCCCGTGGGCTGGGTTGGGGGTGGGGTACCTGCCCAGGAGAGCTCCATATCCTGGGATTGGCCTGACCACGAGAGCCCCATGGGCTGCTGGGGACCTGGTAAAGGATGTCAGGACAGTCAGTGAAGCCACCGAGGATATACCTCCAGTTGCTCCTAATTCCTACACCCTGCTGGTCATTCTACCAACCACCAGGACATGGTATTCTGTATTAGTCTTCAATGATGCCTTCTTTTGTATTCCATTAGTCCCAGAGTCACAAGAAATTTTGGCTTGTGAGTGGCAGGACTCAACATACAACTAAAACAGTACTTCCGGGCCGTCTTGCCCCAAGGGTTCAAAAATTCCCACACCATCTTTGGAGAAAGCTTAGCTAAAGACCGAAAAGTTCTACCTCTGGAAAAGGAAACCCTCCTTCAATATGCAGACGACATTCTGATTGCCAGCCCTACTAAGGAGGCCTCTGAACTACCAAGCCAATAAAGGATAGAAGTTGTCCAAGAAAAAGTTCAAATATCACAGACTGCGGTGACCTGCCTGGGCTTCATTCTCACACAAGGTCGGAGAAGCCCATCCCAGGAAAGGGAAGAAACCATTTGCAGCCTTACCCCTTTCTAAAATGAGAAGACAGCTTAGGGGTTCCTGGGGAGGCCAGGGTTTGCTGCTTCTGGATCCCTAACTACAGTCTACTAGCTGGGCCTCTATATGAAACACTGAAAGGAAAAGATGACGATCCTTTTGAACAGAATCCAGAAGTGGCCTTTCAAGAATGGAAAGAGCAGTCAATTCAGACCCTTGCCCTGGAACTCCCTAATTGAGCTAAACCCTTTGACCTTTCCATTCCCGGTGAAAGGTGAATCGCCATTGGAGAATTAGTGCAAAAACTGGGACCACTTGAAATGGAACAACGCAAGAATGCCATCCACGTAGGATAAACTACAGTCACCAAGGGGCTTGGCCCACTGCCACATCTGGCCAAGATATTGGCGGTATCTAAAACCCTGGAAATCAGCAGCCCAAAAGGCCACCTCCCTCCTAAGGGAAAAGGACCCCACGTGGTGATCCTAATCACCAACCATGCCCTGAAGTTGCAGGGTTCGCTCCGTGGGCACACCGACCTCGAGTGAGGAGGCCCTCCAACTCCAACATCCAGAGAGATAACCGGGGGCAGCAGGGCACCATGACGACTCGTGTGAACATCACTTGACCTGGAGTTTCTCTCATAAAACAACAATAGTGTGTCCCGAAGGAGTAGACTACTGCTTGCAGGACTTACTGCACCCGCAGGGGAGCCAATAATCTTGGCGGGGGAACCGTATATCACACTGTCACCATAGAAAAGCCTACAGACACCGTGATGATGGTGGCCAATAAGACCAGCTGGACTCCTGTTTACTTCAAAAGGCTGTTGACTCAGTGGCCATCATGGTCCTTGATCACCACTGACCCTGGACTGTCTGGGAGTTGAGCGGGCAGGGCTCTGACACCTGGTGCTGTTTTTACGTTAATTCAGGGGCCTAATTGAAGAAAGAGCAGACTACTGGTCAGAGCATCTAGGCTGGCAGAAACGGTCAGCCTAAGGTGGCTGAACAAATGTGGGGCGGGGTGAAACCGGCCCCCACAGCGTCTCTGCACATCTCTTTCCTGGACCCTTAAAGGTCATTAGAATCTATAACACTTCCAATGCTGGTGCTCAGGCGGACGAGCAGGGAGGCAGGGGTCCTGGGGCCAATCAACGTCACCTGGAGGCTGCTGGGGAGAAGTTCTGTCCCTCGTCCCTTGGTATGAGGGCTCCCAACTCAGCACTCAGCAGTTACAGAAGAAGGGTCTGCACCCTCAGCACTCCAAGAATGAGGAACGGGACAAAAGGCAGAGGAGGGGTTTGTCCCCAGCAAAGCCCATGAAAAATCCCTGGGAGATAAAAATAGAATCTGGGCAATAAAGTCAAGTCTGACCTTTTTTATCCTTTGTGCTTTGTCTAATTTCACGTGCTCCTAGGGTCCCGCATGCATAGGTTCCACACCCGGCACTTCAGACCAGATTTCCTAGTGCAGAATGGCTGGGTCGACACCTCAGCTCCTGGGGCCCAGTGCAGACTCCGAGATATAGAGCCTGAGCTGCAGCCAACCCGGCCCTCGAGAGCTCCGTCCCCTCCATCCCACTGACTCTGACAGGATCTCTACACAGCAGCCCAGCCCAGCCCACAGCCCACGGGGTAGTGCATGCTCTCACCTCTCCATTCTCTGATCAAAATATAAAGTTTCCTTTGCTTGTGAACCAAACTCAGTCTTGATCTGTTGGCCCCAATGACACTGGGCAGGGGGACACTTGTTGGGGTCCACTCTGGAGGATCAGTAACAGAAATTGAGACTACTGTAACTTCAATGAACAGATGTGTGAGCCAAACTGTAGTTAACATAGAACAGTTTATAAGGCTCGGGTAAAATAAGATGTTTCTAACACTTCCATTTGATATTTCCATCACTTTATTATAAGCAAGTTCAGTGAAAAGGTTTGTCTTATTTGTCAGGTCAATATTAGAGAAATGAAGTGATTTCTTTCCAAGGATGTACATCTAATAATCTTGGTTAAAACTTAAATCTTGTTTTAAATGCTTTTCCATTGAAAATGATACCTCTCTTTCAGCTCCCCCATTTCTGAGAAGTATAAAATCTTATAATTTATTATTACCAAAGGGGAAAGGTGGGAGGAGGGATAAATTAACAGTTTGGAATTAACACATACACACTGCTATGTATAAAATAGATCATCAACAAGGAACTACTGTATAGCACAGGGAACTACACTCAATATTTTGCAATAACCTATAAGGGGAAATAATCGGAAAAAGAATAGATATTTTTATTGACATCATCTATCAATGACAGTTAAAGTGTAACCTAAGGGAAGCCGGTGGTGAGTGCTTCTGACCCTGAAGACTTCAATCATCTAAAGTTTGGACTCTGCCTACTTCCCAAGGCCCTTAATGAACATATGTGTAGCCGTAGCTTAAAAAATTCCCCAGTTTGGGTTTCGGGGAGACACTGATTTTGAAAAAGCCCTGGTGTTCTCCTTACATGAATGGGACTCTTCCTACTGCTAAAACATGTCTGTCACACCCAGAGGATGGTATACCGTCTGATCGGGAAGAGTTTGGAAAAGGCATCTCATCTCCTCATCTCCTGGTGCTCGGGTTCACCCCTCCAGCGTCTTTACTAACAGTCTCCCCACTTGGAGATGTCAGCACTGTCAACATCCTGTTGCGTACAGTTTGGAATTTGTCCAGAGGATGAAGCGGAAGGATGAGGAACAATGAGAGACAAGTCCTAGGTGTTCAGACAGGCACATGTCACTCTAATTTCCAATCAGGAAGACGAATTGACCAAAGGCTAGGGTTGCCCATGGAAACAGTATAGGGCTTGAGGAAATCCCACTGCTTTGTGGCCAGTTCCCATAAACACAAGTTGAACAATGGAACTCAGGGGCAGTAAAATTCACGAAACTGCAGAGTTGAAAATATCTATCACTGAAAAATGTCTTGAGGAAAGTCAGAGAAAAGGATTGGTAAGCAAGGGAGAATGGCAGGAAAGGGATTTGAGGAGGTAGAAAGGACTCGCCATTAAGCACAAGAAAAGGGGCTGAACATTGCCAACATTGCAGTTGGCCAAAAAGGCTTTATGCGTTTTTTTTCTGTATATATTCAAGAAAAGGGCATACACTTTTTTAGCCAACCAAACAGGTGGGCACTGGAAATCAATACTACAAAAGATATCACTTCGCATCAGTCAGAAGAGCCATCCTCATAAAGTGTAAACACCAGAAATGCAGGACAGGGCAAGGAGAAGAGGGAGCCCTGTGAGGCTTATAGTGGAAATGTATATTGCCAACGGCCATTCTGGAGAAGTGTATTGTGTTTACTAAAGCATCTAAAAAATGAGCTACAGAGCATAGGGCACTTGCACTCATGGGCGTATATCTTGGGAAAAACAAAAATCGAGAGGACACAGGCACCCCAATGTTTACTGCCTCTCTGTTTAAAAGATCCTCGACTAGGATATAACTTAAATGTCTCTGGAGGGAAAAAATGGATAGAGATGTGGTACTTATGTGGAGTGGACTATTACTCAGCCTGGAAATCAATGAAATATGGCCAGTTGTAACAACTCCGGAGGAGTTACGTATGATCATTCTAAGTGACATAATTCAAAAAGAAAAAGACACATATCATAAGATATCACTTAAAGGTGGAATCCAAAATGGCTACACATGAAATAAATTACAAAACAAAAACATAGTCAAATATGTAGAAAACACGCGTAAGGCTGCTAAACGGGAAAGGTGGGGAGGGGTGAGGCATCATCCAGGAGGTTGAAATTAGCAAAGATACCATTCCAAATACCAAACTGATAATCAACAAGGCCTACACAGTAGCTAAAAGAACTGCACTCAGCACACTCAAGTCACCGGAAAAGAATATCTATGACTGGTAAGAATCTGAAAAAGGATTTATTGATGTCTCTCTGTATGTGAATCAAGTGGATGTACAGCAGCAAGAAACAGAGCTTTGAAAATCAGCTGTAACCAATATAGTAATAAATTGAAAAAAATAAACAACAGAGAGACAGAGAAAACCTCTTACAACTTTTCCTCAGGGACAGTGATGCAACATGGATTGAACACATCTAGACCCACAGCAGGATGAGACATAAGGCTGGAAACTGTTCGCGCTAAGAGAAATGTGAGGTTGGGTGAGGAAATGCACACCCTTTAAAGTAATACTACCTGGTACCCATTCAATGGGTCCCAAATCTGCAGGTTCAAGGAATCTTCCTACAGCTAAAACATGCATGGAAAACCCAGAGGACTGTACACCATGTGATCGGGAGATGTGTCTAAAATGCACCTCATTTATCCTCTCCTGGTGCTCCTGTTCATCATTCCAGCCACGTTACTTAGAATCTCCCCACTTAGAGAATCAGCACATTTAAACTTTGTTTCACACATTTTGCAAATTGTGAGGAGGATGAATGGGAAGAGGGGGAACCAATGAGAGAATAGGTGTAGGGGTTTGGATGGGCACATGTCACGCTAATTTCCCATTAAGAATAAGAATTAAAAAAAGGCTCAGCCCGCCTCGCCGGAGCCAAAATAGGGCCTGAAGCAATCCTGCGGCTTTGAGGCCAGCTCACAAAAGAGCAACTTAAAAAATGGAGCTAAGGGTCACTGCAATTCACAAACCTGCAGAGTTATAAATGAAAACTAACGTCCAAAAATATGTTGACGTAAGGCAAAGAAGAAGATCTGAATGCAAGACAGAATTGCAAGAAACAGATTTCAAGAGATAGATTGGACTCGTCTTTAAAGCACATGAAAAGCGGCAGAATTTCGACAATGATGCAGTTGGCCCCAAAGGGAGTATGCGTTTTTTCCTGAATATATCCAGGAAAAAACGCATACGCACTTTATGGGCAACCAAGCAAGCAAGCAATGCAAATGTGCACAACAAAGAAGTCTCATTTCCCACCGGTCAAAAGGGCCATCCGAAAAAATTGTAAAAACCAGAAATGCAGGACAGGCCATGGAGAACAGGGAGCCTTTATATGCTGATGGACAGTGTGTGAACTGCCGAGAGCCACTCTGGAGAAGTGTATGGTGGTTCCTAAATCATCTAAAAAACAGAGCTACAGAGCATAGGGCACTTCCAATCATGGAAGTATATCTAGGGAAGTCTAAAAATCAACAAGACACAAGTACACCACAGTTTAGGGCTACTCTGTTTACAAGAACCTCAACTTCAGTACACCTTAAATATCCCAGGAAAGAGAACAATGGATAAAGAAAATGTGGTACTTATGTACAATGGAATATCTCTTCACCATGAAATCAATGTAATAAGGCTAGTAGAAGGATAAAGAGTGGATTTAGGTCCGATAATACTACTTGAAATAAGTCAAACAGAAAAAGAAACATATCATAAGATATCACTTATAGAGGGAGGATAAATATGGCTGCACAAAAAATGAATTACAAAACAGAACAGTGTCTCACATTTAGAAAACACACTTATGTCAGCTTAAGGGGAAAGGAGAGGTGGGGTGATGCATAAAACCAGAGTTTGAAATTAGCACAGATACCGTTCAATAAACCAAATAGGTATTAGACAAGATCTACACCTTGCTCAATGAACTGGCCTCAACACACCCTATACACCGCAGAGAAATATATCTGAGTAATAAGAATCTTAAAACCCATGTATTGATATATCTCCATAAGGGAATCAAGTGTGTGCAGAGCGGCACAAACACAGCAGTGAAAATGAGCTAAACCCCATTATAGAAATAAATTTTAAAATCAAAACGCAGAAACAATGAAAGAGAGAAAAATTCTTACAAAATTCGCTGAGGGGCTGTGATGCAACCTGGAATGACCACATATAAACCCACAGCTGGATAAGACATAAGGCTGGACACTTGGGGCTGAGAGCATTGGTGAGCTTTGGTGAGCAACTGCCGAAAGTTTAATGCAATGCTTCATGCTACTCATTCCAAGGGTCCCAACACTCCAGGTTGAAGGGAATCTTCCTACAGCTAAACCATGCATGGGAAATCCAGCGGATGGTATACCATATGATCGGGAAAGGTTTCTAAAACGCACCTCATTTTCCTCTTGGGGCTCCAGATCAACATTCCAGCCACTTTACTAACAACATCTCCACATGGAGAGTCAATGCCTTTAAGTTCCGGTATCGCACAGTCTGCAGTTAGTGCGGAGGATGAATGGGAATAGGGTGAACCAGTGAGAAAATAGCTGTAGCGGTTTCAATGGGCACATGTCACTCTAATTTCACATCAGGAAGAAGAATTAACCAAAGGCAGAGCAAGGCGCCGAAGAAGAAGAATAGGGCCTGAAAAAATCCTGTGGATATGAGGAAGATCACAAAAATAAGAGCTGAAAAATGGAGGTAAGGGCCACTGAAATTCACAAACCTGCAGAGTTATAAAGGCCAACTACTTTCCAAAAGTATATTGAGGTAAGGCTATGAAGAGGCACTGACAGCAAGGCAGAATTGCAGGAAACCGATTTCAGGAGGTAGACTGGAATTGCATTGAAAACATATGAAAAGACTCAGAACATCGACAATGATGCACTTGGACAAAAAGGGCGTATGAGTTTTTTCCTGAGTATATTCATGAAGAAACGCATATGCCCTTTCTGGCCAACCAAGCAAGCTTGCAAAGGAAATCTGCACTACAATGAAGTCTCACTTCCCCCTGGTCAAAAGGGCCATCTGAAAAAAGTGTAAAATCCAGAAAGGCAGGACAGGCCATGGAGAACTGGGAGCCTAGTTAGGCTGATGGGCGGGATGTAAATTGCCAACAGCCACTCTGGAGAAGTGTATGTTGTTTCCTGAAACATCTAAAAAACAAAGCAACAGAGCCTAGGGCACTTCCACTTATGGTCCTATAGCTTAGGGAAATTAAAATCAAAAAGACACAGCCACCCCAAAGTTTGGGATGGCTCTGTTTACAAGAACCTCGTTTACGGTACAAGTTCAATATCGCAGAAAGCGAAAAATGGATAAAGAAGTTGTGGTACTAACGTACAATGAAATATCACTCAGCAATGAAATCTATGTCATCAGGCCCATAGCAGCATAATGAGTGGATTCAGGTATGATGATTCTAAGTGAAATAAGTCACACAGAAAAAGAAACATCATAAGATATCACTAATACACGGAATGTAAACTTAGCTACACAGGAACTGAATTACAAAACAGAATAGGGTCTCAAATGTAGAAAACCAACTTATGCTTGCTTAAGGGGAAAGGTGAGTTGGGGTGCTGCATAAAACCAGAGATTGAAATTAGCACAGATACCTTGCCATAAGCCAAATATGTAATAGACAAGAGCTACTGCTTGCTCAACGAAGTGGACTCAACACCCCATATTAAACGCCTAAGAATATACCTGACTAGTAAGAATCTTAAAACCTATGGATTTATATGTCTCCGAAAGAGAATCAAGCGTGTGTACAGCGGCATAAACGCAGCAGTGATAGGATTGGTGAGGTTCGGTGAGCAAATGCAGACCCTTTGAAGTCATATTGCATGGTACCCATTCCATGGTTCTCAACTCTCCAGGTTTAAGGGATTCTTCCTTCAGCTAAAACATGCATGTGGAACTCAGAGTATGATCCACCGTGTGATCGGGAAACGTGTTCAAATGTGTCTCACTTTTCGTTCCCTGGTACTCGGGTGCAACATTCCAGACGCTTTACTAACACTCTCCCCACTTGGAGAGTCAGTGCCTTTAACCTCCTGTTTGGCCCAGTTTGCAATATCTGCGGAAAATGAACAGGAATAGGGACAATCAATGAGAGACTAGCTGGAGGTGTCTGGACGGGCAAATTTAACTCTCATTTCCCACCAGGAAGAGGAATTAACCAAAGGCTCAGCGAGCCATGCCGGAACCACACTAGGGCCTGAAGCAATCCTGCGGTGTTGCGGCCAGCTCACAAGAAAGCGAGTTGAAGAAAGGAGCTCAGGGGCACTGTCATTCACAAACTTGCAGAGTTATAAATGACAGCTATCGTCCAAAAATATATTGAAGTAAGGCTGCCAAGAGGACTTGAAAGCGGGGCAGAATTGCAGGAAACCGATTTCAGGAGGTAGACTGGAATTGCATGTAAAGCATAGGAAAAGAGGCAGAACGTCCACAATGATGCACTTGGCCAAAAAGGGCGTATGCGTTTTTTCCTGAATATATTCAGGAAAAAACGCATAGGCCCTTTTTGGCCAACCAAGCAAGCTTGCAAAGGAAATCTGCACTACAATGAAGTCTCACTGCCCCCCGGTCAAAAGGGCCATCTGAAAAAAGTGTAAAATCCAGAAAGGCAGGACAGGCCATGGAGAACTGGGAGCCTAGTTAGGCTGATGGGCGGGATGTAAATTGCCAAGAGCCACTCTGGAGAAGTGTATGGTGTTTCCTGAAACATCTAAAAAACAAAGCAACAGAGCCTAGGGCACTTCCACTTATGGTCCTATAGCTTAGGGAAATTAAAATCAAAAAGACACAGCCACCCCAAAGTTTGGGACGGCTCTGTTTACAAGAACCTCGTTTACGGTACAAGTTCAATATCGCAGAAAGCGAAAAATGGATAAAGAATTTGTGGTACTAACGTACAATGAAATATCACTCAGCAATGAAATCTATGTCATCAGGCCAGTAGCAGCATAATGAGTGGATTCAGGTACGATGATTCTAAGTGAAATAAGTCACACAGAAAAAGAAACATCATAAGATATCACTAATACACGGAATGTAAACTTGGCTACACAGGAACTGAATTACAAAACAGAATAGGGTCTCAAATGTAGAAAACCAACTTATGCTTGCTTAAAGGGAAAGGTGAGTTGGGGTGCTGCATAAAACCAGAGATTGAAATTAGCACAGATACCTTTCCATAAGCCAAATATGTAATAGACAAGAGATACTGCTTGCTCAACGAAGTGGACTCAACACCCCATATTAAATGCCTAAGAATATACCTGACTAGTAAGAATCTTAAAACCTATGGATTTATATGTCTCCGAAAGAGAATCAAGCGTGTGTACAGCGGCCTAAACGCAGCAGTGATAGGATTGGTGAGGTTCGGTGAGCAAATGCAGACCCTTTGAAGTCATATTGCATGGTACCCATTCCATGGTTCTCAACTCTCCAGGTTTAAGGGATTCTTCCTTCAGCTAAAACATGCATGTGGAACCCAGAGTATGATCCACCGTGTGATCGGGAAACGTGTTCAAATGTGTCTCAGTTTTCGTCCCCTTTTACTCGGGTGCAACATTCTAGACGCTTTACTAACACTCTCCCCACTTGGAGAGTCAGTGCCTTTAACCTTCTGTTTGGTCCAGTTTGCAATTTCTGCGGAAAATGAACAGGAATAGGGAGAACCAATGAGAGACTAGCTGGAGGTGTCTGGACGGACAAATTTAACTCTCATTTCCCACCAGGAAGAGGAATTAACCAAAGGCTCAGCGAGCCATGCCGGAACCACACTAGGGCCTGAAGCAATCCTGCAGTGTTGCAGCCAGCTCACAAGAAAGCGAGTTGAAGAAAGGAGCTCAGGGGCACTGTCATTCACAAACCTGCAGAGTTATAAATGACAGCTATCGTCCAAAAATATATTGAAGTAAGGCTGCCAAGAGGACTTGAAAGCGGGGAAGAAGTGCAGGAAACCGATTTCAGGAGGTAGACTGGAATTGCATGTAAAGCATAGGGAAAGAGGCAGAACGTCCACAATGATGCACTTGACCAAAAAGGGCGTATGCGTTTTTTCCTGAATATATTCACGAAAAAACGCATACGCCCTTTTTGGCCAACCAAGCAAGCTTGCAAAGGAAATCTGCACTACAATACAGTCTCACTGCCCCCCGGTCAAAAGGGCCATCTGAAAAAAGTGTAAAATCCAGAAAGGCAGGACAGGCCATGGAGAACTGGGAGCCTTCTTATGCTGATAGGCGGGATGTAAATTGTCAACAGCCACTCTGGAGAAGTGTATGGTGTTTCCTGAAACATCTAAAAAACAAAGAAACAGAGCCTAGGGCACTTCCACTTATGGTCCTATAGATTAGGGAAATTAAAATCAAAACGACACAACCACCTCAAAGTTTGGGACGGCTCTGTTTACAAGAACCTCATTTATGGTATAAGTTCAATATCGCAGAAAGCGAAAAATGGATAAAGAACTTGTGGTACTTACGTACAATGCAATATCACTCAGCAATGAAATCTATGTCATCAGGCCAGTAGCAGCATAATGAGTGGATTCAGGTACGATGATTCTAAGTGAAATAAGTCACACAGAAAAAGAAACATCATAAGATATCACTAATACATGGAATGTAAACTTGGCTACACAGGAACTGAATTACAAAACAGAATAGGGTCTCAAATGTAGAAAACCAACTCATGCTTCCTTAAGGGGAAAGGTGAGTTGGGGTGCTGCATAAAACCAGAGATTGAAATTAGCACAGATACCTTTCCATAAGCCAAATATGTAATAAAGAAGAGCTACTGCTTGCTCAACGAAGTGGACTCAACACCCCATATTAAACGCCTAAGAATATACCTGACTAGTAAGAATCTTAAAACCTATGGATTTATATGTCTCTGAAAGAGAATCAAGCATGTGTACAGCGGCATAAACGCAGCAGTGATAGGATTGGTGAGGTTCGGTGAGCAAATGCAGACCCTTTGAAGTCATATTGCTTGGTACCCATTCCATGGGTCTCAACTCTCCAGGTTTAAGGGATTCTTCCTTCAGCTAAAACATGCATGTGGAACCCAGAGTATGATCCACCGTGTGATCGGAAAACGTGTTCAAATGTGTCTCAGTTTTCATACACTGGTACTCGGGTGCAACATTCCAGACGCTTTACTAACACTCTCTCCACTTGGAGAGTCAGTGCCTTTAAACTCCTGTTTGTCCCAGTTTGCAATTTCTGCGGAAAATGTACAGAAATAGGGAGAACCAATGAGAGACTAGCTGGAGGTGTGTGGACGGGCAAATTTAACTCTCATTTCCCACCAGGAAGAGGAATTAACCAGAGGCTCAGCGAGCCATGCCGGAACCACACTAGGGCCTGAAGCAATCCTGCAGTGTTGCAGCCAGCTCACAAGAAAGCGAGTTGAAGAGAGGAGCTCAGGGGCTCTGTCATTCACAAACCTGCAGAGTTCTAAATGACAGCTATCGTCCAAAAATATATTGAAGTAAGGCTGCCAAGAGGACTTGAAAGCGGGGCAGAATTGCAGGAAACCGATTTCAGGAGGTAGACTGGAATTGCATGTAAAGCATAGGAAAAGAGGCAGAACGTCCACAATGATGCACTTGGCCAAAAAGGGCGTATGCGTTTTTTCCTGAATATATTCAGGAAAAAACGCATACGCCCTTTTTGGCCAACCAGCAAGCTTGCAAAGGAAATCTGCACTACAATGAAGTCTCACTGCCCCCCAGTCAAAAGGGCCATCTGAAAAAAGTGTAAAATCCAGAAAGGCAGGACAGGCCATGGAGAACTGGGAGCCTTCTTATGCTGATGGGCGGGATGTAAATTGCCAACAGCCACTCTGGGGAAGTGTATGGTGTTTCCTGAAACATCTAAAAAACAAAGCAACAGATTCTAGGGCACTTCCACTTATGGTCCTATAGCTTAGGGAAATTAAAATCAAAAACACACAGCCACCCCAAAGTTTGGGAGGGCTCTGTTTACAAGAACCTCGTTTACGGTACAAGTTCAATATCGCAGAAAGCGAACAATGGATAAAGAAGTTGTGGTACTTACGTACAATGCAATATCACTCAACAATGAAATCTACGTCATCAGGCCCGAAGCAGCATAATGAGTGGATTCAGGTACGATCATACTAAGTGAAATAAGTCACACAGAAAATGAAACATCATAAGATATCACTAATATATGGAATGTAAACTTGGCTACACAGGAACTGAATTACAAAACAGAATAGGGTCTCAAATGTAGAAAATCAACTTATGCTTGATTAAGGGGAAAGGTGAGTTGGGGTGCTGCATAAAACCAGAGATTGAAATTAGCACAGATACCTTTCCATAAGCCAAATATGTAATAGACAAGAGCTACTGCTTGCTCAACGAAGTGGACTCAACACCCCATATTAAACGCCTAAGAATATACCTGACTAGTAAGAATCTTAAAATCTATGGATTTATATGTCTCCGAAAGAGAATCAAGCGTGTGTACAGTGGCATAAACGCAGCAGTGATAGGATTGGTGAGGTTCGGTGAGCAAATGCAGACCCTTTGAAGTCATATTGCATGGTACCCATTCCATGGTTCTCAACTCTCCAGGTTTAAGGGATTCTTCCTTCAGCTAAAACATGCATGTGGAACCCAGAGTATGATCCACCGTGTGATCAGGAAACGTGTTGAAATGTGTCTCAGTTTTCGTCCCCTGGTACTCGGGTGCAACATTCCAGACGCTTTACTAACACTCTCCCCACTTGTAGAGTCAGTGCCTTTAACCTCCTGTTTGGCCCAGTTTGCAATTTCTGCGTAAGATGAACAGGAATACGGAGAACCAATGAGAGATTATTTGTAGGTGTCTGGATGGGCAAATTTAACTCTCATTTCCCACCGGGAAGACGAATGATCCAAAGTCTCCGCGTGCCATGCTGGAAGCAGATTAGGACCTGAAGAGATCCTGTGGTTTTGTGGCCAGCTCACAAGAAAGCGAGTTGGAGAAAGGAGCTCTGGGGCACTGTAATTCACAAACCTGCAGAGTTATAAATGACAGGTATCATCCAAAATTATACTGAAGTAAGGCTGCGAAGAGGACTTGAAAATGGTGCAGAATTGCTGGAAACCGATTTCAGAAGGTACATGGGAGTCGCTCTTAAAGCATAGGAAAAGAGACAGAACTTGGAAAATAATGCACTTGGCAAAAGAGGGCATATGTGTTTTATCCAGAGCTCTCATAACCGAGGGGAGGAGATTCCCAGCAGGCTCCAACTGCCACCTGAAGGCTCACGTTGTCAAGGCAACGTGAGCAAGCCAGGCAGGAGTTACCTCACAGCAGAGGTCCCAGCTCACAGAAGGGTGAGAAAACCAGCCAACATCAGACTCTCACCAGAGGGCCCACATCACCAAGGGCATGTGAACCAGGCAGGAGTGTCTTCACACCAGTGGGGCCACATCATCGAAAGGTGAGGTACTCAGCACATGTGTCCTCAAACCAGAGGACTCACATCACCAAGGGCCTCGGAGTGAGGCAGGCAGGAGTACCCTCACAACACTGGGCCCATAGAACAAAAAAGTGAGGAATCCAGCAGTTGGAACCTCCCAGCAGGCGGCCCAGAGCACTGAGGCTATGGGATCCAGGCCACAGTGAACTCACAGAAGAGGGCCCATGTCATGAAACTGAGCAACCCAGCCATTGAGACCTCAGAGCAGGAGGCCCACATCCCCATGGGGATATAAATCTGGTAGGAGTGTCCTCGCACCACTGAGAACGTATCAGAAAATTTTGGGAGACCAGCAGTTAGGGTCTGACGCCAGAGGACCCTCATCACCAAGGGAAGGAGGCTCCCAGCAGGCTCCAACTGCCACCAGAGGGCTGACGTCGCCAAGGCGATGTGTACCAACCAGGCATGAATGACCTCACAGCAGAGGGTCCACCTCACAGAAGTGTGATGAACCCAGTCAGGATCAGACTCGCACCAGAGGGCCCACATCACCAAATGGATTGGAACCAGGCAGGAGTGTCCTCACATGAGTAGGGCCACATCATCTAAAGGTGAGGAACCCAGAACATGTGGCTTCAAACCATAGGACACCCATCACCAAGGGGCTGGGAGTGAGGCAGGCAGGAGGAGCCTCACAACAGAGGGCCCAAAAATAAGAAAGGTGAGGAATCCAGCAGTTGGAACCTCCCAGCAGGCGGCCCAGAGCACAGAGGCTAGGGGATCCAGGCCAGAGTGAACTAACACCAGACAGCCCACATCATGAAACTGTGAGCAACCCAGACATTGGGACCTCAGAGCAGAAGGCCCACATCCCCATGGTGATGGGAACATGACAGGAGTGTCCTGGTATCACTGGGCTCACATCAGAAAACGTGGGGTGCTCAGAAGTTAGGGCCTGACGCTAGAGGGCACTCATCACCGAGGGGAGGAGGCTCCCAGCAGGATCCAGCTGCCACCAGAGGGCCAACGTCACCAAGGCGATGTGTGCCAACCCGGCAGGAGTGACCTCACAGCAGAGGGCCCACCTCACAGAAGGGTGAGGAACGCAGCCAGGATCAGACTCTCACCAGAGGGTCCACATCACCAAGGGGATGGGAACAAGGCAGGAGTGTCCCCACACCAGTGGGACAACATCATCGAAAGGTGAGGATCCCAGCACATGTAGCCTCAAACCAGAGGAACCACATCACTAAGGGGTTTGGAATGAGGCTGGCAGGACCAGCCTCACAACACAGGGTCCATAGAATATAAAAGTTGAGGAATTCAGCAGTTGGAACCTCCCAGCAGCGACCCAGAGCACCGAGGCTATGAGATCCAGGCAGCAGTGAACTCACAGCAGACGGCCCACATCATGAACCTGTGAGCAGCCCAGCCGTTGGGACCTCAGAACAGAAGGCCCACATCCCCATTGGGATGGGAACCTGGCAGGAGTGGCCTCGCACCACTTAGCACATATCAGAAAATGTTAGGAGCCCAGCAGTTAGGGCCTGATGCAAGGGGGCCCTCATAACTGAGGGGAGGAGACTCCCAGCAGGTTCCAACTGCCAACAGAGGGCCCACGTCTACAAGGAGGCATGCGCCAGCCAGGCAGTAGTGACCTCACAGCAGAGGGCCTACCTCACAGAAGAGTGAGGAACCTAGCCAGGATAAGACTGTCACCAGAAGGCCCACATCACCAAGGGGATGGGAACCAGGCAGGAGTGTCCTCACACCAGTGGGGCCACATCATTGAAAGTTGCGGAACCCAGCACATGTGGCCTCAAACCAGAGGACCCACATCACGAACGGGTTGCGAGTGAGGCAGGCAGGAGGAACATCGCAACACAGAACCCATAGAATACAAAAGTTGAGGAATCGAGCAGTTGGAACCTCCCAGCAGGCGGCCCAGAGCACAGAGGCTATGGCATCCAGGCCAGAGTGAACTAACAGCAGAGAGCCCACATCATGAAACTGTGAACAACCCAGCCGTTGGGACTTCAGAGCAGAAGACCCACATCCCAATGGGGATGTGAACCTGGATAGAGTGTCTTCGAACAACTGGGCGCACATCACAAAATGTGGGGAGCCCAGCCGTTAGGGCCTGACGCCAGAGGGCCCTCATCACCAAGGGGAGGAGGCTCCCAGCAGGCTCCAAGTGCCACCGAGGGCTCATGTCCACAAGGCGAGGTGAGCAAGCCAAGCAGGAGTGACCTCACAGCAGACGGCCCACCTCACAGAAGGGTGAGGAACCCAGCCAGGATCAGACTCTCAACAGAGGGCCCACATCACCAAGGGGATATGAACCAGGCAGGAGTCTCCTAAGACCATTGGTCCCACATCATCGAAAGGTGAGGAACCCAGCACATGTGGCCTCAAACCAGATGACACACATCACGAAGGGGCTGGGAGTGAGGCAAGCAGGAGGATCCTCACAACAGAGGGCCTAAAAAATTAAAAAAGTGAGGAATCCAGCAGTTGGAACCTCCCAGCAGGCGGCCAAGAGCACAGAGGCTATGGGATCCAGGCCACAGTGAACTAACACCAGAAAGCCCACATCATGAAATTGTGATCAACCCAGCCGTTGGAACCTCAGAGCAGAAGGCCCACATCCCCATGGAGATGGGAACCTAAGAGGAGTGCCCGAGCATCACTGGGCTCACTAAGAAAAGTTGGGGAGCCCAGCAGTTAGGGCCTGACGTCAGAGGGCCCTCATCACAGAGGTGAGGAGGCTCCCAGCAGGGTCCAAGTGCCACCAGAGGGCTCATGTTAACAAGGCGAGGTGAGCAAGCCAGGCAAGAGTTACCTGATAGTAGAGGGCCCACCTCACAGATGGGTGAGGAACCCAGCCAGGATCAGACTCTCACCAGAGGGCCCACATCACAAAGGGGATGGGAACCAGTCAAGATTATCCTCACACCAGTGGGGCCTCATCATCTTAAGGTGAGGAACCCAGCACATGTGTCCTCAAACCAGAGGACCCACATCACCAAGGGACTTGGAGTGAGGCAGGCAGGAGTAGCCTCACAACACAGGGCACATAATATAAAAAACGTGAGGATTCCAGCATTTAGACCTTCCAGCAGGCAGCTCAGAACACCGAGGCTATGGGATCCAAGCCGCAGTGAACTCACAGCAGAGGGCCCACATCATAAAACTGTGAGCAACCCAGGCGTTGAGACCTCAGCGCAGAAGGCCCACATCCCCATGGGAATGGGAACCTGGCTGGAGTGTCCTCGCACCACTGGGCGCACATCAGAAAATGTGGGGAGCCCATCATTTAGGGTCTGATGCCAGAGGGCCATCATCACCGAGAGGAGGAGGCACCCTGCACGCTCCAACTGCCACCAGAGGGCTCACGTCTCCAAGGTGACTTGTGCCAGCCAGGCAGGAGTGACCTCACAGCAGAGGGCCTACCTCACAGAACGTTGAGGAACCCAGCCAGGATTAGACTCTCGCCAGAGGGCCCACCTCACCAAGGGGATGGGAACCAAGCAGGAGTGTCCTCACACGAGTGGGGCCACATCATCGAAAGGTGAGGAACGCAGCACATGTGGCCTCAAGCCATAGGACAGTCATCACCAAGGGGCTGGCAGTGAGGCAGGCAGGAGGAGCCTCACAACAGAGGGCACATAGAATAAAAAAGTTGAGGAATCCAGCAGTTGGAACCTCCCAGCAGGCGGCTCAGAGCACCGATGATAAGGGATCCTTGCCGGAGTGAACTCACAGCAGAGGGCCCACATCATGGTACTGTGAGCAAGCCAGCCGTTTTGACCTCAGAGCAGAAGGCCCATATCCCCATGGGGATGGGAACATGGCAAGAGTGTCCTCACTCACTTGGCACACATCAGAAAATGTGGGGAACCCAGCAGTTATGGCCTAAGGCAAGAGGGCCCTCATCATCGAGGGGAGGAGGATCCCAGCACACTCCAACTGCCACCAGAGGGCCCACGTCGCCAAGGTGACGTGTGTCAGACAGGCATGATTGACCTCACAGCAGAGGGTCCACCTCACAGAAGGGTGGGGAACCCAGCCAGGATCAGACTCTCACCTGAGGACTCACATCAGCAAGGGGATGGGAACCAGTCAGGACTGTCTTCCCTCCAGTGGGGCCACATCATCGAAAACTGCGGAACCCAGCACATGTGGCCTCAAATCAGAGGACACATATCACAAAGGGAATGGGAGTGAGGCAGGCAGGAGAAGCCTAAAAACAGAGGGCCCAAAGAATAAGAAAGGTGAGGAATCCAGCAGTTGGAACCTCCCAGCAGGTGGCCGAGAGCACAGAAGCTATGGGATGCAGGCAGGAGTGAACTAATAGCAGAGAGCCCACATCATGAAACTGCGAGCAACCCAGGCGTTGGAACCTCAGAGCAGAAGGCCCACATCCCAATGGGGAGGTGAACCTGGCTGGAGTGTCCTCGCACCACTGGGCGCACATCACAAAATGTGGGGAGCCCAGCAGTTAGGGCCTGACGCCAGAGGGCCCTCATCACCGAGGGGAGGAGGCTCCCAGCAGGCTCCAAGTGCCACCAGAGGGCTCATGTCCACAAGGCGAGGTGAGCAAGCCAGGCAGGAGTGACCTCACAGCAGACGGCCCACCTCACAGATGGGTGAGGAACCCAGCCAGGATCAGACTCTCAACAGAGGGCCCACATCACCAAGGGGATGTGAACCAGGCAGGAGTCTCCTAAGACCATTGGTCCCACATCATCGAAAGGTGAGGAACCCAGCACATGTGGCCTCAAACCAGATGACACACATCACGAAGGGGCTGGGAGTGAGGCAGGCAGGAGGATCCTCAAAACAGAAGACCCAAAAAATTAAAAAAGTGAGGAATCCAGCAGTTGGAACCTCCCAACAGGCAGCCAAGAGCACAGAGGCTATGGGATCCAGGCCTCTGTGAACTAACACCAGAGAGCCCACATCATGAAAATGTGAACAACCCAGCCGTTGGGACCTCAGAGCAGAAGGCCCACATCCCCATGGAGATGGGATCCTAAGAGGAGTTCCCAAGCATCATTGGGCTCACTAAGAAAAGTTGGTGAGCCCAGCAGTTAGGGCCTGACGCAAGAGGGCCCTCATCACCGGGGGGAGGAGATGCTCAGCATGCTCCTACTGCCACCACATGGCTGACTTCACCAAGGCAATGTGTGCCAGCCATGCAGGAGTGACCTATCAGCAGAGGGTCTCCCTCACAGAAGGGTGAGGAACACAGCCAGGAACAGACTCTCACCAGGGGGTCCACATAACCACGTAGATGAGAACCAGGCAGGAGTGTCCTCACACTAGTGGGGCCACATCATCGAAAGGTGAGGAACCCAGCAAAGGTGGCCACAAACCAGAGGACCCACATCACCAAGGGGTTGAGAGTGAGGTAGGTGTCTGGACGGGCATATTTAACACTCATTTCCCACCAGGAAGAGGAATTAACCAAAGGCTCAGCGTGCCCTGCCAGAAGCAGATTAGGGCCTGAAGCAGTCTTGCGGGTTTGCGGCCAGCTCACAAGAAAGCGAGTTGAAGAAAGGAGCTCAGGGGCCCTGTAATTCACAAACCTGCAGAGTTCTAAATGACAGCTATCGTCCAAAAATATATTGAAGTAAGGCTGCGAAGAGGACTTGAAAGCGGGGCAGAATTGCAGGAAACCGATTTCAGGAGGTAGACTGGATTTTCATTTAAAGCATAGGAAAAGAGGCAGAACATCGACAATGATGCACTTGGCAAAAAAGGGCGTATGAGTTTGTTCCTGAATATATTCAGGAAAAAAAACATACGCCCTTTTTGGCAAACCAAGCAAGCTTGCAATGGAAATCCGAACTACTATGAAGTGTCACTTCCCCCCGGTCTAAAGGGCCATCTGAAAAAAGTGTAAAATCCAGAAAGGCAAGACAGGCCATGGGGAAAAAGGAGCCTTTTTATGCTGATGGGCGGGATGTAAATTGCCAACAGCCACTCTGGAGAAGTGTATGGTGTTTCCTGATACATCTGAAAAACAAAGCAACAGAGTCTAGGGCATTTCCACTTATGGTCCTATAGCTTAGGGAAATTAAAATCAAAAAGACACAGCCACCCCAAAATTTGGGACGGCTCTGTTTACAAGAACCTCGTTTACGGTACAAGTTCAATATCACAGAGAGCAAAAACTGGATAAAGAAGTTGTGGTACTTATGTACAATGCAATATCACTCAGCAATGAAATCTGTGTCACCAAGCCTGTACCAGCATAATGAGTGGATTGAGGCACGATGATTCTAAGTGAAATAAGTAACACAGAAAAAGAAACATCATAAGGTATCACTAATGCACGGAATGTAAACTTGGCTACACATGAACTGAATTACAAAACAGAACAGGGTCTCAAGTTTAGAAAACCAACTTATGCTTGCTTAAGGGGAAAGGTGAGTTGGGGTGCTGCATAAAACCAGAGTTTGAAATTAGCACAGATACCGTTCCATAAGCCAAATATGTAATAGACAAGACCTACCCCTTGTTCATCGAAATGGACTCAACAATGAGGTATCACCTCACACCTGTTAGAATGGGCATCATCTGAAAATCTACAAACAACAAATGCTGGAAAGGGTGTGGAGAAAAGGAAGCCTCTTCCACTATTGTTGGGAATATAAATTGATACAGTCACTATGGAGAACAATATGGAGTTTCTTAAGAAACTAATAATAGAATTACCATATGATACAGCAATCCCAGTACTGGACATATACCCAGACAAAACCATAAATCAAAAAGAGACATTCACCGTAATGTTCATTGCATCACTGTTTACAATATCGAGGTAATGGAAGCAACCTAAATGCCCACAGACAGACGAATGCATAAAGATGTGGTACATATATAAAATGGAATATTACTAAGCCATGAAAGGAATGAAATTGGGTCATTTGTAGAGACGTCGATGGATCTAGAGACTGTCATACAGAGTGAAGTAAGTCAGAAAGAGAAAAACAAATCTTGTATATTCATGCATATATGTGGAACCTAGAAAAACTGTACAGATTAACCGTTTTGCAAGGCATAAATAGAGCAACAGATGTAGACAACAATCGTATGGACCACAAGGGGGGAAAGCTCTTGGGGGTGGTGGTGGTGGGAGGAGTTGAGAGATTGGGATTGGCATGTAAACATTTATATGTATAAAATAGATAACCAATAAGAACCTGCTGTATAAAAATATAAAATAAAATTCAAAATTAAAAAGAAATAAAATTAAAAAATAAAACAGAAAAAACAATTATTCCCTTCACATACAGGTATTTATATGAATAAGTTATTTCCATGCTTATATCTGTAAATACAAAAAAGAGGAATAAAATCTACCTTGAACCAAAAACGAAAAAGAGAAAAAAAAAAACAGAACCCACCAGTTACTCAGAGGAAAACCGTATCAGGGCACTTGCTCCAGTTGTAAACAATTCTGAAGTTGGTCAGTGGTGGGGAATCGTCTCCCATTCAGCCAGCAACCCCCACACAACAAGCGTCCTCATTGCAAAGCTGGGGCACCGTGCCGAGGCATCTGTGAGTAAACGTGAGCTGAGCCCCAGGTCAGTTGCTGCTGAACTGTTCCCACCCTTCCCAGGTAAAACACCTGAATATATACAAGGACTTGAAAGTCTAGAGGAAGGGCCATGGAGCCACACGAGTGACAGCATGCCAGCTGACTTGGTGCCTGCAGGCCAGCCAGGATGGTCCTGGCCCTGGGTGCTCTTCTGGAAGATTTCCATTTCCCTGCCTGAGATACCCGTCCTGTCCCTGCCCCCACTGCTTTTTTCCTTCCTCACCTCTGCCCAGGGAGAAATTCCAGCAGCAGGTATGGGTGACACATCCTCTTCTTTAGCAGGTGACAGCCTGGCAACTGCTGCAGAAAGTCCAGCAGAGCCCCACTCACACTGGGCCACCCACAAAGCCGTGGCCTCTCACTCCCTCCCACCAGCCCAGCCCCGAGACTGCTGACACGGCAGAGAAAATGGCGTCAGACACAGCTGCAGGGGCTCTTGCTGCCTGGAGTGGTATTTATATTGATCTCAACCCAGGCACACCTGGGGAGGGCTGGCCGGCACGGTAAGGCTGCCCAGGTCAGCCAATCATCACCCCTCAGGGGCTCACAGTTGCAGAAAATGGAACTTGCTGAACCGGCCAGGTCCAAGGAACAGGTGTGGGCTCCTGAGAGTCAGGATAGACAAGGGGCTGCAGCTTTGGCTTGTTTTCTAATCATTTTATCTGGCCCATGAGTGGGAGACAACTTCAAGAAAACCCTCTCCTAATGAGAGGAACCCAGGAGTCAGGGAGAGGAGGGGTGGGTGGTGGTTGGAGACAGAGGCCTGGTGCCCCGGGTGCAGTGGAAGTCTCTGGAAGACCAGGTGGAGGGAGGCCACACAGAGTGATGCCCAGGGTCACAGACCTGTCGGAGCTGCTGTTTGTTAGTTCAAGTCCTGCTCTGAGGTGCTCTGTGTCAGCTCTGAGCGACAGGTGAGCTCGGGGTGCTCTTCAATGAGGGCTATGTGCACGGTTCCTGTGTGCCCAGCCCTGCCACGGTACCTGCAAGGGTAGCTCTGTATCCTGGGAGGGGCCTGACCACGAGAGCCCCGTGGGCTGGGTTGGGGGTGGGGTACCTGCCCAGGAGAGCTCCATATCCTGGGATTGGCCTGACCACGAGAGCCCCATGGGCTGCTGGGGACCTGGTAAAGGATGTCAGGACAGTCAGTGAAGCCACCGAGGATATACCTCCAGTTGCTCCTAATTCCTACACCCTGCTGGTCATTCTACCAACCACCAGGACATGGTATTCTGTATTAGTCTTCAATGATGCCTTCTTTTGTATTCCATTAGTCCCAGAGTCACAAGAAATTTTGGCTTGTGAGTGGCAGGACTCAACATACAACTAAAACAATACTTCCGGGCCGTCTTGCCCCAAGGGTTCAAAAATTCCCACACCATCTTTGGGGAAAGCTTAGCTAAAGACCGAAAAGTTCTACCTCTGGAAAAGGAAACCCTCCTTCAATATGCAGACGACATTCTGATCGCCAGCCCTACTAAGGAGGCCTCTGAACTACCAAGCCAATAAAGGATAGAAGTTGTCCAAGAAAAAGTTCAAATATCACAGACTGCGGTGACCTGCCTGGGCTTCATTCTCACACAAGGTCGGAGAAGCCCATCCCAGGAAAGGGAAGAAACCATTTGCAGCCTTACCCCTTTCTAAAATGAGAAGACAGCTTAGGGGTTCCTGGGGAGGCCAGGGTTTGCTGCTTCTGGATCCCTAACTACAGTCTACTAGCTGGGCCTCTATATGAAACACTGAAAGGAAAAGATGACGATCCTTTTGAACAGAATCCAGAAGTGGCCTTTCAAGAATGGAAAGAGCAGTCAATTCAGACCCTTGCCCTGGAACTCCCTAATTGAGCTAAACCCTTTGACCTTTCCATTCCCGGTGAAAGGTGAATCGCCATTGGAGAATTAGTGCAAAAACTGGGACCACTTGAAATGGAACAACGCAAGAATGCCATCCACGTAGGATAAACTACAGTCACCAAGGGGCTTGGCCCACTGCCACATCTGGCCAAGATATTGGCGGTATCTAAAACCCTGGAAATCAGCAGCCCAAAAGGCCACCTCCCTCCTAAGGGAAAAGGACCCCACGTGGTGATCCTAATCACCAACCATGCCCTGAAGTTGCAGGGTTCGCTCCGTGGGCACACCGACCTCGAGTGAGGAGGCCCTCCAACTCCAACATCCAGAGAGATAACCGGGGGCAGCAGGGCACCATGACGACTCGTGTGAACATCACTTGACCTGGAGTTTCTCTCATAAAACAACAATAGTGTGTCCCGAAGGAGTAGACTACTGCTTGCAGGACTTACTGCACCCGCAGGGGAGCCAATAATCTTGGCGGGGGAACCGTATATCACACTGTCACCATAGAAAAGCCTACAGACACCGTGATGATGGTGGCCAATAAGACCGGCTGGACTCCTGTTTACTTCAAAAGGCTGTTGACTCAGTGGCCATCATGGTCCTTGATCACCACTGACCCTGGACTGTCTGGGAGTTGAGCGGGCAGGGCTCTGACACCTGGTGCTGTTTTTACGTTAATTCAGGGGCCTAATTGAAGAAAGAGCAGACTACTGGTCAGAGCATCTAGGCTGGCAGAAACGGTCAGCCTAAGGTGGCTGAACAAATGTGGGGCGGGGTGAAACCGGCCCCCACAGCGTCTCTGCACATCTCTTTCCTGGACCCTTAAAGGTCATTAGAATCTATAACACTTTTAATGCTGGTGCTCAGGCGGACGAGCAGGGAGGCAGGGGTCCTGGGGCCAATCAACGTCACCTGGAGGCTGCTGGGGAGAAGTTCTGTCCCTCGTCCCTTGGTATGAGGGCTCCCAACTCAGCACTCAGCAGTTACAGAAGAAGGGTCTGCACCCTCAGCACTCCAAGAATGAGGAACGGGACAAAAGGCAGAGGAGGGGTTTGTCCCCAGCAAAGCCCATGAAAAATCCCTGGGAGATAAAAATAGAATCTGGGCAATAAAGTCAAGTCTGACCTTTTTTATCCTTTGTGCTTTGTCTAATTTCACGTGCTCCTAGGGTCCCGCATGCAGAGGTTCCACACCCGGCACTTCAGACCAGATTTCCTAGTGCAGAATGGCTGGGTCGACACCTCAGCTCCTGGGGCCCAGTGCAGACTCCGAGATATAGAGCCTGAGCTGCAGCCAACCCGGCCCTCGAGAGCTCCGCCCCCTCCATCCCACTGACTCTGACAGGAACTCTACACAGCAGCCCAGCCCACAGCCCATGGGGTAGTGCATGCTCTCACCTCTCCATTCTCTGATCAAAATATAAAGTTTCCTTTGCTTGTGAACCAAACTCAGTCTCGATCTGTTGGCCCCAATGACACTGGGCAGGGGGACACTTGTTGGGGTCCACTCTGGAGGATCAGTAACAGAAATTGAGACTATTGTAACTTCAATGAACAGATGTGTGAGCCAAACTGTAGTTAACATAGAACAGTTTATAAGGCTCGGGTAAAATAAGATGTTTCTAACACTTCCATTTGATATTTCCATCACTTTATTATAAGCAAGTTCAGTGAAAAGGTTTGTCTTATTTGTCAGGTCAATATTAGAGAAATGAAGTGATTTCTTTCCAAGGATGTACATCTAATAATCTTGGTTAAAGCTTCAACCTTGTTTTAAATGCTTTTCCATTGAAAATGATACCTCTCTTTCAGCTCCCCCATTTCTGAGAAGTATAAAATCTTATAATTTATTATTACCAAAGGGGAAAGGTGGGAGGAGGGATAAATTAACAGTTTGGAATTAACACATACACACTGCTATGTATAAAATAGATCATCAACAAGGAACTACTGTATAGCACAGGGAACTACACTCAATATTTTGCAATAACCTATAAGGGGAAATAATCGGAAAAAGAATAGATATTTTTATTGACATCATCTATCAATGACAGTTAAAGTGTAACCTAAGGGAAGCTGGTGGTGAGTGCTTCTGACCCTGAAGACTTCAATCATCTAAAGTTTGGACTCTGCCTACTTCCCAAGGCCCTTAATGAACATATGTGTAGCCGTAGCTTAAAAAATTCCCCAGTTTGGGTTTCGGGGAGACACTGATTTTGAAAAAGCCCTGGTGTTCTCCTTACATGAATGGGACTCTTCCTACTGCTAAAACATGTCTGTCACACCCAGAGGATGGTATACCGTCTGATCGGGAAGAATTTGGAAAAGGCATCTCATCTCCTCATCTCCTGGTGCTCGGGTTCACCCCTCCAGCGTCTTTACTAACAGTCTCCCCACTTGGAGATGTCAGCACTGTCAACATCCTGTTGCGTACAGTTTGGAATTTGTCCAGAGGATGAAGCGGAAGGATGAGGAACAATGAGAGACAAGTCCTAGGTGTTCAGACAGGCACATGTCACTCTAATTTCCAATCAGGAAGACGAATTGACCAAAGGCTAGGGTTGCCCATGGAAACAGTATAGGGCTTGAGGAAATCCCACTGCTTTGTGGCCAGTTCCCATAAACACAAGTTGAACAATGGAACTCAGGGGCAGTAAAATTCACAAAACTGCAGAGTTGAAAATATCTATCACTGAAAAATGTCTTGAGGAAAGTCAGAGAAAAGGATTGGTAAGCAAGGGAGAATGGCAGGAAAGGGATTTGAGGAGGTAGAAAGGACTCGCCATTAAGCACAAGAAAAGGGGCTGAACATTGCCAACATTGCAGTTGGCCAAAAAGGCTGTATGCGTTTTTTTCTGTATATATTCAAGAAAAGGGCATACACTTTTTTAGCCAACCAAACAGGTGGGCACTGGAAATCAATACTACAAAAGATATCACTTCGCATCAGTCAGAAGAGCCATCCTCATAAAGTGTAAACACCAGAAATGCAGGACAGGGCAAGGAGAAGAGGGAGCCCTGTGAGGCTTATAGTGGAAATGTATATTGCCAACGGCCATTCTGGAGAAGTGTATTGTGTTTACTAAAGCATCTAAGAAATGAGCTACAGAGCATAGGGCACTTGCACTCATGGGCGTATATCTTGGGAAAAACAAAAATCGAGAGGACACAGGCACCCCAATGTTTACTGCCTCTCTGTTTAAAAGATCCTCGACTAGGATATAACTTAAATGTCTCTGGAGGGAAAAAATGGATAGAGATGTGGTACTTATGTAGAGTGGACTATTACTCAGCCTGGAAATCAATGAAATATGGCCAGTTGTAACAACTCCGGAGGAGTTACGTATGATCATTCTAAGTGACATAATTCAAAAAGAAAAAGACACATATCATAAGATATCACTTAAAGGTGGAATCCAAAATGGCTACACATGAAATAAATTACAAAACAAAAACATAGTCAAATATGTAGAAAACACGCGTAAGGCTGCTAAACGGGAAAGGTGGGGAGGGGTGAGGCATCATCCAGGAGGTTGAAATTAGCAAAGATACCATTCCAAATACCAAACTGATAATCAACAAGGCCTACACGGTAGCTAAAAGAACTGCACTCAGCACACTCAAGTCACCGGAAAAGAATATCTATGACTGGTAAGAATCTGAAAAAGGATTTATTGATGTCTCTCTGTATGTGAATCAAGTGGATGTACAGCAGCAAGAAACAGAGCTTTGAAAATCAGCTGTAACCAATATAGTAATAAATTGAAAAAAATAAACGACAGAGAGACAGAGAAAACCTCTTACAACTTTTCCTCAGGGACGGTGATGCAACATGGATTGAACACATCTAGACCCACAGCAGGATGAGACATAAGGCTGGAAACTGTTCGCGCTAAGAGAAATGTGAGGTTGGGTGAGGAAATGCACACCCTTTAAAGTAATACTACCTGGTACCCATTCAATGGGTCCCAAATCTGCAGGTTCAAGGAATCTTCCTACAGCTAAAACATGCATGGAAAACCCAGAGGACTGTACACCATGTGATCGGGAGATGTGTCTAAAATGCACCTCATTTATCCTCTCCTGGTGCTCCTGTTCATCATTCCAGCCACGTTACTTAGAATCTCCCCACTTAGAGAATCAGCACATTTAAACTTCTGTTTCACACATTTTGCAAATTGTGAGGAGGATGAACGGGAAGAGGGGGAACCAATGAGAGAATAGTTGTAGGGGTTTGGACGGGCACATGTCACTCTAATTTCCCATTAAGAATAAGAATTAAAATAAGGCTCAGCCCGCCTCGCCGGAGCCAAAATAGGGCCTGAAGCAATCTTGCGGCTTTGAGGCCAGCTCACAAAAGAGCAACTTAAAAAATGGAGCTCAGGGTCACTGCAATTCACAAACCTGCAGAGTTATAAATGAAAACTAACGTCCAAAAATATGTTGAGGTAAGGCAAAGAAGAGGATCTGAATGCAAGACAGAATTGCAAGAAACAGATTTCAAGAGATAGATTGGACTCGTCTTTAAAGCACATGAAAAGCGGCAGAATTTCGACAATGATGCAGTTGGCCCCAAAAGGAGTATGCGTTTTTTCCTGAATATATCCAGGAAAAAATGCATACGCACTTTATGGGCAACCAAGCAAGCAAGCAATGCAAATGTGCACAACAAAGAAGTCTCATTTCCCACCGGTCAAAAGGGCCATCCGAAAAAATTGTAAAAACCAGAAATGCAGGACAGGCCATGGAGAACAGGGAGCCTTTATACGCTGATGGACAGTGTGTGAACTGCCGAGAGCCACTCTGGAGAAGTGTATGGTGGTTCCTAAATCATCTAAAAAACAGAGCTACAGAGCATAGGGCACTTCCAATCATGGAAGTATATCTAGGGAAGTCTAAAAATCAACAAGACACAAGCACACCACAGTTTAGGGCTACTCTGTTTACAAGAACCTCAACTTCAGTACACCTTAAATATCCCAGGAAAGAGAACAATGGATAAAGAAGATGTGGTACTTATGTACAATGGAATATCTCTTCACCATGAAATCAATGTAATAAGGCTAGTAGAAGGATAAAGAGTGGATTTAGGTCCGATAATACTACTTGAAATAAGTCAAACAGAAAAAGAAACATATCATAAGATATCACTTATAGAGGGAGGATAAATATGGCTGCACAAAAAATGAATTACAAAACAGAACAGTGTCTCACATTTAGAAAACACACTTATGTCAGCTTAAGGGGAAAGGAGAGGTGGGGTGATGCATAAAACCAGAGTTTGAAATTAGCACAGATACCGTTCAATAAACCAAATAGGTATTAGACAAGATCTACACCTTGCTCAATGAACTGGCCTCAACACACCCTATACACCGCAGAGAAATATATCTGAGTAATAAGACTCTTAAAACCCATGTATTGATATATCTCCATAAGGGAATCAAGTGTGTGCAGAGCGGCACAAACACAGCAGTGAAAATGAGCTAAACCCCATTATAGAAATAAATTTTAAAATCAAAACGCAGAAACAATGAAAGAGAGAAAAATTCTTACAAAATTCGCTGAGGGGCTGTGATGCAACCTGGAATGACCACATATAAACCCACAGCTGGATAAGACATAAGGCTGGACACTTGGGGCTGAGAGCATTGGTGAGCTTTGGTGAGCAACTGCCGAAAATTTAATGCAATACTTCATGCTACTCATTCCAAGGGTCCCAACACTCCAGGTTGAAGGGAATCTTCCTACAGCTAAACCATGCATGGGAAATCCAGCGGATGGTATACCATATGATCGGGAAAGGTTTCTAAAACGCACCTCATTTTCCTCTTGGGGCTCCGGATCAACATTCCAGCCACTTTACTAACAACATCTACACATGGAGAGTCAATGCCTTTAAGTTCCGGTATCGCACAGTCTGCAGTTAGTGCGGAGGATGAATGGGAATAGGGTGAACCAGTGAGAAAATAGCTGTAGCGGTTTCAATGGGCACATGTCACTCTAATTTCACATCAGGAAGAAGAATTAACCAAAGGCAGAGCAAGGCGCCGAAGAAGAAGAATAGGGCCTGAAAAAATCCTGTGGATATGAGGAAGATCACAAAAATAAGAGCTGAAAAATGGAGGTAAGGGCCACTGCAATTCACAAACCTGCAGAGTTATAAAGGCCAACTATTTTCCAAAAGTATATTGAGGTAAGGCTATGAAGAGGCACTGACAGCAAGGCAGAATTGCAGGAAACCGATTTCAGGAGATAGACTGGAATTGCATGTAAAGCATAGGAAAAGAGGCAGAACGTCCACAATGATGCACTTGGCCAAAAAGGGCGTATGTGTTTTTTCCTGAATATATTCAGGAAAAAACGCATACGCCCTTTTTGGCCAACCAAGCAAGCTTGCAAAGGAAATCTGCACTACAATGAAGTCTCACTGCCCCCCGGTCAAAAGGGCCATCTGAAAAAAGTGTAAAATCCAGAAAGGCAGGACAGGCCATGGAGAACTGGGAGCCTTGTTATGCTGATGGGTGGGATGTAAATTGCCAACAGCCACTCTGGAGAAGTGTATGGTGTTTCCTGAAACATCCAAAAAACAAAGCAACAGAGCCTAGGGCACTTCCACTTATGGTCCTATAGATTAGGGAAATTAAAATCAAAAAGACACAGCCACCCCAAAGTTTGGGACAGCTCTGTTTACAAGAACCTCGTTTACTGTACAAGTTCAATATCGTAGAAAGCGAAAAATGGATAAAGAAGTTGTGGTACTTACGTACAATGCAATATCACTCAGCAATGAAATCTATGTCATCAGGCCAGTAGCAGCATAATGAGTGGATTCAGGTACGACGATTCTAAGTGAAATAAGTCACACAGAAAAAGAAACATCATAAGATATCACTAATACACGGAATGTAAACTTGGCTACACAGGAACTGAATTACAAAACAGAATAGGGTCTCAAATGTAGAAAACCAACTTATGCTTGTTAAGGGGAAAGGTGAGTTGGGGTGCTGCATAAAACCAGAGATTGAAATTAGCACAGAAACCTTTCCATAAGCCAAATATGTAATAGACCAGAGCTACTGCTTGCTCAACGAAGTGGACTCAACACCCCATATTAAACGCCTAAGAATATGCCTGACTAGTAAGAATCTTAAAACCTATGGATTTATATGTCTCCGAAAGAGAATCAAGCGTGTGTACAGCGACATAAACGCAGCAGTCTTAGGATTGGTGAGGTTCGGTGAGCAAATGCAGACCCTTTGAAGTCATATTGCATGGTACCCATTCCATGGTTCTCAACTCTCCAGGTTTAAGGGATTCTTCCTTCAGCTAAAACATGCATGTGGAACTCAGAGTATGATCCACCGTGTGATCGGGAAACGTGTTCAAATGTGTCTCAGTTTTCGTCCCCTGGTACTCGGGTGCAACATTCCAGACGCTTTACTAACACTCTCCCCACTTGGAGAGTCAGTGCCTTTAATCTCCTGTTTGGCCCAGTTTGCAATTTCTGCGGAAAATGAACAGGAATAGGGAGAACCAATGAGAGACTAGCTGGAGGTGTCTGGACGGGCAAATTTAACTCTCATTTCCCAGCAGGAAGAGGAATTAACCAAAGGCTCAGCGAGCCATGCCGGAACCACACTAGGGCCTGAAGCAATCCTGCGGTGTTGCGGCCAGCTCACAAGAAAGCGAGTTGAAGAAAGGAGCTCAGGGGCACTGTCATTCACAAACCTGCAGAGTTATAAATGACAGCTATCGTCCAAAAATATATTGAAGTAAGGCTGCCAAGAGGACTTGAAAGCGGGGCAGAATTGCAGGAAACCGATTTCAGGAGGTAGACGGGAATTGCATGTAAAGCATAGGAAAAGAGGCAGAACGTCCACAATGATGCACTTGGCCAAAAAGGGCGTATGCGTTTTTTCCTGAATATATTAAGGAAAAAATGCATACGCCCTTTTTGGCCAACCAAGCAAGCTTGCAAAGGAAATCTGCACTACAATGAAGTCTCACTGCCCCCCGGTCAAAAGGGCCATCTGAAAAAAGTGTAAAATCCAAAAAGGCAGGACAGGCCATGGAGAACTGGGAGCCTAGTTAGGCTGATGGGCGGGATGTAAATTGCCAACAGCCACTCTGGAGAAGTGTATGGTGTTTCCTGAAACATCTGAAAAACAAAGCAACAGAGCCTGGGGCACTTCCACTTATGGTCCTATAGCTTAGGGAAATTAAAATCAAAAAGACACAGCCACCCCAAAGTTTGGGACGGCTCTGTTTACAAGAACCTCGTTTACGGTACAAGTTCAATATCACAGCAAGCGAAAAATGGATAAAGAAGTTGTGGTACTAACGTACAATGAAATATCACTCAGCAATGAAATCTATGTCATCAGGCCCATAGCACATAATGAGTGGATTCAGGTATGATGATTCTAAGTAAAATAAGTCACACAGAAAAAGAAACATCATAAGATATCACTAATACACGGAATGTAAACTTGGCTACACAGGAACAGAATTACAAAACAGAAGAGGGTCTCAAATGTAGAAAACCAGCTTATGCTTGCTTAAGGGGAAAGGAGAGTTGGGGTGCTGCATAAAACCAGAGATTGAAATTAGCACAGATACCTCTCCATAAGCGAAATATGTAATAGAGAAGAGCTACTGCTTGCTCAACGAAGTAGACTCAACACCCCATATTAAACGCCTAAGAATATACCTGACTAGTAAGAATCTTAAAACCTATGGATTTATATGTCTCTGAAGGAGAATCAAGCGTGTGTACAGCGACATAAATGCAGCAGTGATAAGATTGTTGATGTTCGGTGAGCAAATGCAGACCCTTTGAAGTCATATTGCATGGTAACCATTCCATGGGTCTCAACTCTCCAGGTTTAAGGGATTCTTCCTTCAGCTAAAACATGCATGTGGAACCTAGAGTATGATCCACCGTGTGATCGGGAAACGTGTTCAAATGTGTCTCACTTTTCGTCCCCTGGTACTCGGGTGCAACATTCCAGACGCTTTACTAACACTTTCCCCACTTGGAGAGTCAGTGCCTTTAACCTCCTGTTTGGCCCAGTTTGCAATTTCTGTGAAAAATGAACAGGAATAGGGAGAACCAATGAGAGACTAGCTGGAGGTGTCTGGACGGGCAAATTTAACTCTCATTTCCCACCAGGAAGAGGAATTAACCAAAGGCTCAGCGTGCCATGCCGGAACCACACTAGGGCCTGAAGCAATCCTGCGCTGTTGCGGCCAGCTCACAAGAAAGCGAGTTGAAGAAAGGAGCTCAGGGGCTCTGTCATTCACAAACCTGCAGAGTTCTAAATGACAGCTATCGTCCAAAAATATATTGAAGTAAGGCTGGCAAGAGGACTTGAAAGCGGGGCAGAATTGCAGGAAACCGATTTCAGGAGGTAGACTGGAATTGCATGTAAAGCATAGGAAAATAGGCAGAACGTCCACAATGATGCACTTGGCCAAAAAGTGCGTATGGGTTTTTTCCTGAATATATTCAGGAAAAAACGCATACGCACTTTTTGGCCAACCAAGCAAGCTTGCAAAGGAAACCTGCAGTACAATGAAGTCTCACTGCCCCCCGGTCAAAAGGGCCATCTGAAAAAAGTGGAAAATCCAGAAAGGCAGGACAGGCCATGGAGAACTGGGAGCCTTCTTATGCTGATGGGCGGGATGAAAATTGCCAACAGCCACTCTGGAGAAGTGTATGGTGTTTCCTGAAACATCTAAAAATCAAAGCAACAGAGCCTAGGGCATTTCCACTTATGGTCCTATAGCTTAGGGAAATTAAAATCAAAAAGACACACCACCCCAAAGTTTGGGACGGCTCTGTTTACAAGAACCTCGTTTACGGTACAAGTTCAATATCGCAGAAAGCGAAAAATGGATAAAGAAGTTGTGGTACTAACGTACAATGAAATATCACTCAGCAATGAAATCTATGTCATCAGGCCAGTAGCAGCATAATGAGTGGATTCAGGTACGATGATTCTAAGTGAAATAAGTCACACAGAAAAAGAAACATCATAAGATATCACTAATACACGGAATGTAAACTTGGCTACACAGGAACTGTATTACAAAACAGAATAGGGTCTCAAATGTAGAAAACCAACTTATGCTTGCTTAAGGGGAAAGGTGAGTTGGGGTGCTACATAAAACCAGAGATTGAAATTAGCACAGAAACCTTTCCATAAGCCAAATATGTAATAGACCAGAGCTACTGCTTGCTCAACGAAGTGGATTCAACACCCCATATTAAACGCCTAAGAATATACCTGACTAGTAAGAATCTTAAAACCTATGGATTTATATGTCTCCGAAAGAGAATCAAGCATGTGTACAGTGGCATAAACGCAGCAGGGATAGGATTGGTGAGGTTCGGTGAGCAAATGCAGACCCTTTGAAGTCATATTGCATGGTACCCATTCCACGCTTCTCAACTCACCAGGGTTAAGGGATTCTTCCTTCAGCTAAAACATGCATGTGGAACCCAGAGTATGATCCACCGTGTGATCGGGAAACGTGTTCAAATGTGTCTCAGTTTTCGTCCCCTGGTACTCGGGTGCAACATTCCAGACGCTTTACTAACACTCTCCCCACTGGGAGAGTCAGTGCCTTTAACCTCCTGTTTGGCCCAGTTGGCAATTTCTGCGGAAAATGAACAGGAATAGGGAGAACCAATGAGAGACTAGCTGGAGGTGTCTGGACGGGCAAATTTAACTCTCATTTCCCACCAGGAAGAGGAATTAACCAAAGGCTCAGCAAGCCATGCCGGAACCACACTAGGGCCTGAAGAAATCCTGCGGTGTTGCGGCCAGCTCACAAGACAGCGAGTTGAAGAAAGGAGCTCAGGGGCACTGTAATTCACAAACCTGCAGAGTTATAAATGACAGCTATCATTCAAAAATATATTGAAGTAAGGCTGCCAAGAGGACTTGAAAGCGGGGCAGAATTGCAGGAAACCGATTTCAGGAGGTAGACTGGAATTGCATGTAAAGCATAGGAAAAGAGGCAGAACGTCCACAATGATGCACTTGGCCAAAAAGGGCGTATGCGTTTTTTCCTGAATATATTCAGGAAAAAACGCATACGCCCTTTTTCGCCAACCAAGCAAGCTTGCAAAGGAAATCTGCACTACAGTGAAGTCTCACTGCCCCCCGGTCAAAAGGGCCATCTGAAAAAAGTGTAAAATCCAGAAAGGCAGGACAGGCCATGGAGAACTGGGAGCCTAGTTAGGCTGATGGGCGGGATGTAAATTGCCAAGAGCCACTCTGGAGAAGTGTATGGTGTTTCCTGAAACATCCAAAAAACAAAGCAACAGAGCCTAGGGCACTTCCACTTATGGTCCTATAGCTTAGGGAAATTAAAATCAAAAAGACACAGCCACCCCTAACTTTGGGACGGCTCTGTTTACAAGAACCTCGTTTACGGTACAAGTTCAATATCACAGAAAGCGAAAAATGGATAAAGTAGTTGTGGTACTAACGAACAATGCAATATCACTCAGCAATGAAATCTATGTCATCAGGCCCATAGCAGCATAATGAGTGGATTCAGGTACGATGATTCTAAGTGAAATAAGTCACACAGAAAAAGAAACATCATAAGATAACACTAATACACGGAATGTAAACTTGGCTACACAGGAACTGAATTACAAAACAGAATAGGGTCTCAAATGTAGAAAACCAACTTATGCTTGCTTAAGGGGAATGGTGAGTTGGGGTGCTGCATAAAACCAGAGATTGAAATTAGCACAGATACCTTTCCATAAGCCAAATATGTAATAGACAAGAGCTACTGCTTGCTCAACGAAGTGGACTCAACACCCCATATTAAACGCCTAAGAATATACCTGACTAGTAAGAATCTTAAAACCTATGGATTTATATGTCTCCGAAAGAGAATCAAGCGTGTGTACAGCGGCATAAACGCAGCAGTGATAGGATTGGTGAGGTTCGGTGAGCAAATGCAGACCCTTTGAAGTCATATTGCATGGTACCCATTCCATGGTTGTCAACTCTCCAGGTTTAAGGGATTCTTCCTTCAGCTAAAACATGCATGTGGAACCCAGAGTATGATCCACCGTGTGATCGGGAAACGTGTTCAAATGTGTCTCACTTTTCGTCCCCTGGTACTTGGGTGCAACATTCCAGACGCTTTACTAACACTCTCCCCACTTGGAGACTCAGTGCCTTTAACCTCCTGTTTGGCCCAGTTTGCAATTTCTGCGGAAAATGAACAGGAATAGGGAGAACCAATGAGAGACTAGCTGGAGGTGTCTGGACGGGCAAATTTAACTCTCATTTCCCACCAGGAAGAGGAATTAACCAAAGGCTCAGTGAGCCATGCCGGAACCACACTAGGGCCTGAAGCAATCCTGCAGTGTTGCAGCCAGCTCACAAGAAAGCGAGTTGAAGAAAGGACCTCAGGGGCTCTGTCATTCACAAACCTGCAGAGTTATAAATGACAGCTATCGTCCAAAAATATATTGAAGTAAGGCTGCCAAGAGGACTTGAAAGCGGGGCAGAATTGCAGGAAACCGATTTCAGGAGGTAGACTGGAATTGCATGTAAAGCATAGGAAAAGAGGCAGAACGTCCACAATGATGCACTTGGCTAAAAAGGGCGTATGCGTTTTTTCCTGAATATATTCAGGAAAAAACGCATACGCCCTTTTTGGCCAACCAAGCAAGCTTGCAAAGGAAATCTGCACTACAATACAGTCTCACTGCCCCCCGGTCAAAAGGGCCATCTGAAAAAAGTGTAAAATCCAGAAAGGCAGGACAGGCCATGGAGAACTGGGAGCCTAGTTAGGCTGATGGGCGGGATGTAAATTGCCAAGAGCCACTCTGGAGAAGTGTATGGTGTTTCCTGAAACATCCAAAAAACAAAGCAACAGAGCCTAGGGCACTTCCACTTATGGTCCTATAGCTTAGGGAAATTAAAATCAAAAAGACACAGCCACCCCAAAGTTTGGGACAGCTCTGTTTACAAGAACCTCGTTTACGGTACAAGTTCAATATCACAGAAAGCGAAAAATGGATAAAGTAGTTGTGGTACTAACGAACAATGCAATATCACTCAGCAATGAAATCTATGTCATCAGGCCCATAGCAGCATAATGAGTGGATTCAGGTACGATGATTCTAAGTGAAATAAGTCACACAGAAAAAGAAACATCATAAGATATCACTACTACACGGAATGTAAACTTGGCTACACAGGAACTGAATTACAAAACAGAACAGGGTCTCAAATGTAGAAAACCAACTTATGCTTGTTAAGGGGAAAGGTGAGTTGGTGTGCTACATAAAACCAGCGATTGAAATTAGCACAGATACCTTTCCATAAGCCAAATATGTAATAGACAAGAGCTACTGCTTGCTCAACGAAGTGGACTCAACACCCCATATTAAACGCCTAAGAATATACCTGACTAGTAAGAATCTTAAAACCTATGGATTTATATGTCTCCGAAAGAGAATCAATCGTGTGTACAGCGTCCTAAACACAGCAGTGATAGGATTGGTGACATTCGGTGAGCAAATGCAGACCCTTTGAAGTCCTATTGCCTGGTACCCATTCCATGGTTCTCAACTCTCCAGGTTTAAGGGATTCTTCCTTCAGCTAAAACATGCATGTGGAACCCAGAGTATGATCCACCGTGTGATCGGGAAACGTGTTCAAATGTGCCTCAGTTTTCGTCCCCTGGTAATGGGGTGCAACATTCCAGACGCTTTACTAACACTCTCCCCACTTGGAGAGTCAGTGCCTTTAACCTCCTGTTTGGCCCAGTTTGCAATTTCTGCGGAAAATGAACAGGAATAGGGAGAACCAATGAGAGACTAGCTGGAGGTGTCTGGACGGGCAAATTTAACTCTCATTTCCACCAGGAAGAGGAATTAACCAAAGGCTCAGCGAGCCATGCCGAAACCACACTAGGGCCAGAAGCAATCCTGCGGTGTTGCGGCCAGCTCACAAGAAAGCGAGTTGAAGAAAGGAGCTCAGGGGCACTGTAATTCACAAACCTGCAGAGTTCTAAATGACAGCTATCATCCAAAAATATATTGAAGTAAGGCTGCCAAGAGGACTTGAAAGTGGGGCAGAATTGCAGGAAACCGATTTCAGGAGGTAGACTGGAATTGCATGTAAAGCATAGGAAAAGAGGCAGAACGTCCACAATGATGCACTTGGCCAAAAAGGGCGTATGCGTTTTTTCCTGAATATATTCAGGAAAAAACGCATATGCCCTTTTTGGCCAATCAAGCAAGCTTGCAAAGGAAATCTGCACTACAATGAAGTCTCACTGCCCCCGGGTCAAAAGGGCCATCTGAAAAATGTGTAAAATCCAGAAAGGCAGGACAGGCCATGGAGAACTGTGAGCCTTGTTATGCTGATGGGCGGGATGTAAATTGCCAACAGCCACTCTGGAGAAGTGTATGGTGTTTCCTGAAACATCTAAAAAACAAAGCAACAGAGCCTAGGGCACTTCCACTTATGGTCCTATAGCTTAGGGAAATTAAAATCAAAAAGACACAGCCACCCCAAAGTTTGGGATGGCTCTGTTTACAAGAACCTCGTTTACGGTACAAGTTCAATATCGCAGAAAGCGAGAAATGGATAAAGAACTTGAGGTACTTACGTACAATGCAATATCACTCAGCAATGAAATCTATATCATCAGGCCAGTAGCAGCATAATGAGTGGATTCAGGTACGATGATTCTAAGTGAAATAAGTCACACAGAAAAAGAAACATCATAAGGTATCACTAATACACGGAATGTAAACTTGGCTACACAGGAACTGAATTACAAAACAGAATAGGGTCTCAAAGGTAGACAACCAACTTATGCTTGCTTAAGGGGAAAGGTGAGTTGGGGTGCTGCATAAAACCAGAGATTGAAATTAGCACAGATACCTTTCCATAAGCCAAATATGTAATAGACAAGAGCTACTGCTTGCTCAACGAAGTGGACTCAACACCCCATATTAAACGCCTAAGAATATACCTGACTAGTAAGAATATTAAAACCTATGGATTTATATGTCTCCGAAAGAGAATCAAGCGTGTGTACAGCGGCCTAAATGAAGCAGTGATAGGATTGGTGAGGTTCGGTGAGCAAATGCAGACCCTTTGAAGTCATATTGCATGGTACCCATTCCATGGGTCTCAACTCTCCAGGTTTAAGGGATTCTTCCTTCAGCTAAAACATGCATGTGGAACCCAGAGTATGATCCACCGTGTGATCGGGAAACGTGTTCAAATGTGTCTCAGTTTTCGTCCCCTGGTACTCGGGTGCAACATTCCAGACGCTTTACTAACACTCTCCCCACTTGGAGAGTCAGTGCCTTTAACCTCCTGTTTGGCCCAGTTTGCAATTTCTGCGGAAAATGAACAGGAATAGGGAGAACCAATGAGAGACTAGCTGGAGGTGTCTGGACGGGCAAATTTAACTCTCATTTCCCACCAGGAAGAGGAATTAACCAAAGGCTCAGCGAGCCATGCCAAAACCACATTAGGGCCTGAAGCAATCCTGCGGTGTTGCGGCCAGCTCACAAGAAAGCGAGGTGAAGAAAGGAGCTCAGGGGCACTGTAATTGACAAACCTGCAGAGTTCTGAATGACAGCTATCGTCCAAAAATATATTGAAGTAAGGCTGCCAAGAGGACTTGAAAGCGGGGCAGAATTGCAGGAAACCGATTTCAGGAGGTAGACTGGAATTGCATGTAAAGCATAGGAAAAGAGGCAGAACGTCCACAATGATGCACTTAGCCAAAAAGTGCGTATGTGTTTTTTCCTGAATATATTCAGGAAAAAACGCATACGCCCTTTTTGGCCAACCAAGCAAGCTTGCAAAGGAAATCTGCAATACAATGAAGTCTCACTGCCCCCCGGTCAAAAGGGCCATCTGAAAAAAGTGTAAAATCCAGAAAGGCAGGACAGGCCATGGAGAACTGGGAGCCTAGTAAGGCTGATGGGCGGGATGTAAATTACCAACAGCCACTCTGGAGAAGGGTATTGTGTTTCCTGAAACATCTAAAAAACAAAGCAACAGAGCCGAGGGCACTTCCAGTTATGGTCCTATAGATTAGGGAAATTAAAATCAAAAAGACACAGCCACCCCAAAGTTTGGGACAGCTCAGTTTACAAGAACCTCGTTTATGGTACAAGTTCAATATCGCAGAAAGCGAAAAATGCATAAGGAAGTTGTGGTAGTAACGTACAATGCAATATCACTCTGCAATGAAATCTATGTCATCAAGCCCGTAGCAGCATAATGAGTGGATTCAGGTACGATGATTCTAAGTGAAATAAGTCACACAGAAAAAGAAACATCATAAGATATCACTACTACATGGAATGTAAACTTGGCTACACAGGAACTGAATTACAAAACAGAACAGGGTCTCAATTGTAGAAAACCAACTTATGCTTGCTTAAGGGGAAAGGTGAGTTGGGGTGCTGCATAAAACCAGAGATTGAAATTAGCACAGATACCGTTCCATAAGCCAAATATGTAATAGACAAGAGCTACTGCTTGCTCAACGAAGTGGACTCAACACCCCATATTAAACGCCTAAGAATATACCTGACTAGTAAGAATCTTAAAACCTATGGATTTATATGTCTCCGAAAGAGAATCAAGCATGTGGATAGCGGCATAAATGCAGCAGTGATAGGATTGTTGAGGTTCAGTGAGCAAATGCAGACCCTTTGAAGTCATATTACATGGTACCCATTCCATGGGTCTCAACTCTCCAGGTTTAAGGGATTCTTCCTTCAGCTAAAACATGCATGTGGTACCCAGAGTATGATCCACCGTATGATAGGGAAACGTTTTTAAATGTATCTCATTTTTCGTCCCCTGGTACTTGGTGCAACTTTCCAGACGCTTTACTAACACTCTCCCCACTTGGAGAGTCAGTGCCTTTAACCTCCTCTTTGGCCCAGTTTGCAATTTCTGCGTAAGATGAACAGGAATAAGGAGAACCAATGAGAGATTATCTGTAGGTGTCTGGATGGGCAAATTTAACTCTCATTTCCCACCAGGAAGACGAATGATCCAAAGGCTCCGCGTGCCATGCTGGAAGCAGATTAGTACCTGAAGAGATCCTGTGGTTTTGTGGCCAGCTCACAAGAAAGAGAGTTGGAGAAAGGAGCTCAGGGGCACTGTAATTCACAAACCTGCAGAGTTATAAATGACAGGTATCATCCAAAATTATACTGAAGTAAGGCTGCGAAGAGGACTTGAAAACGGTGCAGAATTGCTGGAAACCGATTTCAGAAGGTACATGGGAGTCGCTCTTAAAGCATAGGAAAAGAGACAGAACTTGGAAAATAATGCACTTGGCAACAGAGGGAATATGTGTTTTATCCAGAGCTCTCATAACCAAGGGGAGGAGATTCCCAGCAGGCTCCAACTGCCACCTGAAGGCTCACGTTGTCAAGGCAACGTGAGCAAGCCAGGCAGGAGTTACCTCACAGCAGAGGTCCCAGCTCACAGAAGGGTGAGAAAACCAGCCAACATCAGACTCTCACCAGAGGGCCCACATCACCAAGGGCATGGGAACCAGGCAGGAGTGTCTTCACACCAGTGGGGCCACATCATCGAAAGGTGAGGTACTCAGCATATGTGTCCTCAAACCAGAGGACTCACATCACCAAGGGCCTCGGAGTGAGGCAGGCAGGAGTAGCCTCACAACACTGGGCCCATAGAACAAAAAAGTGAGGAATCCAGCAGTTGGAACCTCCCAGCAGGCGGCCCAGAGCACTGAGGCTATGGGATCCAGGCCACAGTGAACTCACAGAAGAGGGCCCATGTCATGAAACTGAGCAACCCAGCCAATGAGACCTCAGAGCAGGAGGCCCACATCCCCATGGGGATATAAATCTGGTAGGAGTGTCCTCGCACCACTGAGAACGTATCAGAAAATTTTGGGAGACCAGCAGTTAGGGCCTGACGCCAGAGGACCCTCATCACCAAGGGAAGGAGGCTCCCAGCAGGTTCCAACTGCCACCAGAGGGCTCATTTCCACAAGGCGAGGTGAGCAAGCCAGGCAGGAGTGACCTCACAGCAGACGGCCCACCTCACAGAAGGGTGAGGAACCCAGCCAGGATCAGACTCTCAACAGAGGGCCCACATCACCAAGGGGATGTGAACCAGGCAGGAGTCTCCTAAGACCATTGGTCCCACATCATCGAAAGGTGAGGAACCCAGCACATGTGGCCTCAAACCAGACGACACACATCATGAAGGGGCTGGGAGTGAGGCAGGCAGGAGGATCCTCACAACAGAGGGCCCAAAAAATTAAAAAAGTGAGGAATCCAGCAGTTGGAACCTCCCAGCAGGCGGCCAAGAGCACAGAGGCTATGGGATCCAGGCCACAGTGAACTAACACCAGAGAGCCCACATCATGAAATTGTGATCAACCCAGCCGTTGGAACCTCAGAGCAGAAGGCCCACATCCCCATGGAGATGGGAACCTAAGAGGTGTTCCCGAGCATCACTGGTCTCACTAAGAAACGTTGGGGAGCCCAGCAGTTAGGGCCTGACGTCAGAGGGCCCTCATCACAGAAGTGAGGAGGCTCCCAGCAGGGTCCAAGTGCCACCAGAGGGCTCATGTCAACAAGGCGAGGTGAGCAAGCCAGGCAAGAGTTACCTGATAGTAGAGGGCCCACCTCACAGATGGGTGAGGAACCCAGCCAGGATCAGACTCTCACCAGAGGGCCCACGTCACAAAGGGGATGGGAACCAGTCAGGATTATCCTCACACCAGTGGGGCCTCATCATCTTAAGGTGAGGAACCCAGCACATGTGTCCTCAAACCAGAGGACCCACATCACCAAGGGCCTTGGAGTGAGGCAGGCAGGAGTAGCCTCACAACACAGGGCACATAATATAAAAAACGTGAGGATTCCAGCATTTAGACCTTCCAGCAGGCGGCTCAGAACACCGAGGCTATGGGATCCAGGCTGCAGTGAACTCACAGCAGAGGGCCCACATCATAAAACTGTGAGCAACCCAGGCGTTGGGACCTCAGCGCAGAAGGCGCACATCCCCATGGGAATGGGAACCTGGCTGGAGTGCCCTCGCACCATTGGGCGCACATCAGAAAATGTGGGGAGGCCACCATTTAGGGTCTGATGCCAGAGGGCCGTCATCACCGAGAGGAGGAGGCACCCTGCACGCTCCAACTGCCACCAGAGGGCTCACGTCTCCAAGGTGACTTGTGCCATCCAGGCAGGAGTGACCTCACAGCAGAGGGCCTACCTCACAGAACGTTGAGGAACCCAGCCAGGATTAGACTCTCGCCAGAGGGCCCACCTCACCAAGGGGATGGGAACCAGGCAGGAGTGTCCTCACAGGAGTGGGGCCACATCATCAAAAGGTGAGGAACGCAGCACATGTGGCCTCAAGCCATAGGACAGTCATCATCAAGGGGCTGGCAGTGAGGCAGGCAGGAGGAACCTCACAACAGAGGGCACATAGAATAAAAAAGTTGAGGAATCCAGCAGTTGGAACCTCCCAGCAGGCGGCTCAGAGCACCGATGATAAGGGATCCTTGCCGGAGTGAACTCACAGAAGAGGGCCCACATCATGGTACTGTGAGCAAGCCAGCCGTTTTGACCTCAGAGCAGAAGGCCCATATCCCCATGGGGATGGGAACATGGCAAGAGTGTCCTCACTCACTTGGCACACATCAGAAAATGTGGGGAGCCCAGCAGTTGTGGCCTAAGGCAAGAGGGCCCTCATCACCGAGGAGAGGAGGATCCCAGCACACTCCAACTGCCACCAGAGGGCCCACGTCGCCAAGGTGACGTGTGTCAGACAGGCATGATTGACCTCACAGCAGAGGGCCCACCTCACAGAAGGGTGAGAAACCCAGCCAGGATCAGACTCTCACCTGAGGGCCCACATCAGCAAGGAGATGGGAACCAGTCAGTACTGTCTTCCCTCCAGTGGGGCCACATCATCGAAAGGTGTGGAACCCAGCACATGTGGCCTCAAATCAGAGGACACATATCACAAAGGGAATGGGAGTGAGGCAGGCAGGAGTAGCCTAAAAACAGAGGGCCCAAAGAATAAGAAAGGTGAGGAATCCAGCAGTTGGAACCTCCCAGCAGGCAGCCGAGAGCACAGAAGCTATGGGATGCAGGCAGGAGTGAACTAACAGCAGACAGCCCACATCATGAAACTGTGAGCAACCCAGGCGTTGGGACCTCAGAGCAGAAGGCCCACATCCCAATGGGGATGTGAACCTGGCTGGAGTGTCCTCGCACCACTGGGCGCACATCACAAAATGTGGGGAGCCCAGCACTTAGGGCCTGACGCCAGATGGCCCACATCACCGAGGGGAGGAGGCTCCCAGCAGGCTCCAAGTGCCACCAGAGGGCTCATGTCCACAAGGCGAGGTGAGCAAGCCAGGCAGGAGTGACCTCACAGCAGACGGCCCACCTCACAGATGGGTGAGGTACCCAGCCAGGATCAGACTCTCAACAGATGGCCCACATCACCAAGGGGATGTGAACCAGGCAGGAGTCTCCTAAGACCATTGGTCCCACATCATCGAAAGGTGAGGAACCCAGCACATGTGGCCTCAAACCAGACGACACACATCACGAAGGGGCTGGGAGTGAGGCAGGCAGGAGGATCCTCACAACAGAAGGCCTAAAAAATTAAAAAAGTGAGGAATCCAGCAGTTGGAACCTCCCAACAGGCAGCCAAGAGCACAGAGGCTATGGGATCCAGGCCTCTGTGAACTAACACCAGAGAGCCCACATCATGAAAATGTGAACAACCCAGCCGTTGGGACCTCAGAGCAGAAGGCCCACATCCCAATGGAGATGGGATCCTAAGAGGAGTGCCCAAGCATCACTGGGCTCACTAAGAAAAGTTGGTGACCCCAGCAGTTAGGGCCTGACGCAAGAGGGCCCTCATCACCGGGGGGAGGAGATTCCCAGCACGCTCCTACTGACACCACACGGCTGACTTCACCAAGGCAATGTGTGCCAGCCATGCAGGAGTGACCTATCAGCAGAGGGTCTCCCTCACAGAAAGGTGAGGAACACAGCCAGGAACAGACGCTCACCAGGGGGTCCACATAACCACGTGGATGAGAACCAGGCAGGAGTGTCCTCACACTAGTGGGGCCACATCATCCAAAGGTGAGGAACCCAGCAAAGGTGGCCACAAACCAGAGGACCCACATCACCAAGGGGTTGAGAGTGAGGTAGGTGTCTGGACGGGCATATTTAACACTCATTTCCCACCAGGAAGAGGAATTAACCAAAGGCTCAGCGTGCCCTGCCAGAAGCAGATTAGGGCCTGAAGCAGTCTTGCGGGTTTGTGGCCAGGTCACAAGAAAGCGAGTTGAAGAAAGGATCTCAGGGGCCCTGTAATTCACAAACCTGCAGAGTTATAAATGACAGATAACGTCCAAAAATATATTGAAGTAAGGCTGCGAAGAGGACTTGAAAGCGGGGCAGAATTTCAGGAAACCGATTTCAGGAGGTAGACTGGATTTGCATTTAAAGCATAGGAAAAGAGGCAGAACATCGACAATGATGCACTTGGCAAAAAAGGGCGTATGAGTTTGTTCCTGAATATATTCAGGAAAAAACACATACGCCCTTTTTGGCAAACCAAGCAAGCTTGCAAAGGAAATCCGAACTACTATGAAGTGTCACTTCCCCCCGGTCTAAAGGGCCATCTGAAAAAAGTGTAAAATCCAGAAAGGCAAGACAGGCCATGGGGAAAAAGGAGCCTTGTTATGCTGATGGGTGGGATGTAAATTGCCAACAGCCACTCTGGAGAAGTGTATGGTGTTTCCTGATACATCTGAAAAACAAAGCAACAGAGTCTAGGGCATTTCCACTTATGGTCCTATAGCTTAGGGAAATTAAAATCAAAAAGACACAGCCACCCCAAAATTTGGGACGGCTCTGTTTACAGGAACCTCTTCTATGGTACAAGTTAAATATCCCAGAGAACAAATAATTGATAAAGAAGTTGCGGTACTTACGTACAACAGAATACCACTCAGCAATGAAATCTGTGTCACCAGGCCTGTACCAGCATAATGAGTGGATTGAGGCACGATGATTCTAAGTGAAATAAGTCACACAGAAAAAGAAACATCATAAGGTATCACTAATGCACGGAATGTAAACTTGGTTACACAGGAACTGAATTACAAAACAGAACAGGGTCTCAAGTTTAGAAAACCAACTTATGCTTGCTTAAGGGGAAAGGTGAGTTGGGGTGCTGCATAAAACCAGAGATTGATATTAGCACAGATACCGTTCCATAAGCCAAATATGTAATAGACAAGAGCTACTCCTTGCTCAAGGAAATGGACTCAACAATGAGGTATCACCTCACACCTGTTAGAATGGGCATCATCTGAAAATCTACAAACAACAAGTGCTGGAAAGGGTGTGGAGAAAAGGAAGCCTCTTCCACTATTGTTGGGAATATAAATTGATACAGTCACTATGGAGAACAATATGGAGTTTCTTAAGAAACTAATAATAGAATTACCATATGATACAGCAATCCCAGTACTGGACATATACCCAGACAAAACCATAAATCAAAAAGAGACATTCACCGCAATGTTCATTGCATCACTATTTACAATATCGAGGTAATGGAAGCAACCTAAATGTCCACAGACAGACGAATGCATAAAGATGTGGTATATATATAAAATGGAATATTACTAAGCCATGAAAGGAATGAAATTGGGTCATTTGTAGAGACGTCGATGGATCTAGAGACTGTCATACAGAGTGAAGTAAGTCAGAAAGAGAAAAACAAATCTTGTATATTCATGCATATATGTGGAACCTAGAAAAACTGTACAGATTAACCGTTTTGCAAGGCATAACTAGAGCAACAGATGTAGACAACAATCGTATGGACAACAAGGGGGGAAAGCTCTTGGGGGGGTGGTGGTGGGAGGAGTTGAGAGATTGGGATTGGCATGTAAACATTTATATGTATAAAATAGATAACCAATAAGAACCTGCTGTATAAAAATATAAAATAAAATTCAAAATTAAAAAGAAATAAAATTTAAAAAATAAAACAGAAAAAACAATTATTCCCTTCACATACAGGTATTTATATGAATAAATTATTTCCATGCTTATATCTGTAAATACAAAAAAGAGGAATAAAATCTACCTTGAACCAAAAACGAAAAAGAGAAAAAAAAAAACAGAACTCACCAGTTACTCAGAGGAAAACCGTATCAGGGCACTTGCTCCAGTTGTAAACAATTCTGAAGTTGGTCAGTGGTGGGGAATCGTCTCCCATTCAGCCAGCAGCCCCCACACAACAAGCGTCCTCATTGCAAAGCTGGGGCACCGTGCCGAGGCATCTGTGAGTAAACGTGAGCTGAGCCCCAGGCCAGTTGCTGCTGAACTGTTCCCACCCTTCCCAGGTAAAACACCTGAATATATACAAGGACTTGAAAGCCTAGAGGAAGGGCCATGGAGCCACACGAGTGACAGCATGCCAGCTGACTTGGTGCCTGCAGGCCAGCCAGGATGGTCCTGGCCCTGGGTGCTCTTCTGGAAGATTTCCATTTCCCTGCCTGAGATACTCATCCTGTCCCTGCCCCCACTGCTTTTTTCCTTCCTCACCTCTGCCCAGGGAGAAATTCCAGCAGCAGGTATGGGTGACACATCCTCTTCTTTAGCAGGTGGCAGCCTGGCAACTGCTGCAGAAAGTCCAGCAGAGCCCCACTCACACTGGGCCACCCACAAAGCCGTGGCCTCTCACTCCCTCCCCCCAGCCCAGCCCCGAGACTGCTGACAGGGCAGAGAAAATGGCGTCAGACACAGCTGCAGGGGCTCTTGCTGCCTGGAGTGGTATTTATATTGATCTCAACCCAGGCACACCTGGGGAGGGCTGGCCGGCACGGTAAGGCTGCCCAGGTCAGCCAATCATCACCCCTCAGGGGCTCACAGTTGCAGAAAATGGAACTTGCTGAACCGGCCAGGTCCAAGGAACAGGTGTGGGTTCCTGAGAGTCAGGATAAACAAGGGGCTGCAGCTTTGACTTGTTTTCTAATCATTTTATCTGGCCCATGAGTGGGAGACAACTTCAAGAAAACCCTCTCCTAATGAGAGGAACCCAGGAGTCAGGGAGAGGAGGGGTGGGTGGTGGTTGGAGACAGAGGCCTGGTGCCCCGGGTGCAGTGGAAGTCTCTGGAAGACCAGGTGGAGGGAGGCCACAGAGTGATGCCCAGGGTCACAGACCTGTCGGAGCTGCTGTTTGTTAGTTCAAGTCCTGCTCTGAGGTGCTCTGTGTCAGCTCTGAGCGACAGGTGAGCTGGGGGTGCTCTTCAATGAGGGCTATGTGCACGGTTCCTGTGTGCCCAGACCTGCCACGGTACCTGCAAGGGTAGCTCTGTATCCTGGGAGGGGCCTGACCACGAGAGCCCCGTGGGCTGGGTTGGGGGTGGGGTACCTGCCCAGGAGAGCTCCATATCCTGGGATTGGCCTGACCACGAGAGCCCCATGGGCTGCTGGGGACCTGGTAAAGGATGTCAGGACAGTCAGTGAAGCCACCGAGGATATACCTCCAGTTGCTCCTAATTCCTACACCCTGCTGGTCATTCTACCAACCACCAGGACATGGTATTCTGTATTAGTCTTCAATGATGCCTTCTTTTGTATTCCATTAGTCCCAGAGTCACAAGAAATTTTGGCTTGTGAGTGGCAGGACTCAACATACAACTAAAACAATACTTCCGGGCCGTCTTGCCCCAAGGGTTCAAAAATTCCCACACCATCTTTGGGGAAAGCTTAGCTAAAGACCGAAAAGTTCTACCTCTGGAAAAGGAAACCCTCCTTCAATATGCAGACGACATTCTGATTGCCAGCCCTACTAAGGAGGCCTGTGAACTACCAAGCCAATAAAGGATAGAAGTTGTCCAAGAAAAAGCTCAAATATCACAGACTGCGGTGACCTGCCTGGGCTTCATTCTCACACAAGGTCGGAGAAGCCCATCCCAGGAAAGGGAAGAAACCATTTGCAGCCTTACCCCTTTCTAAAATGAGAAGACAGCTTAGGGGTTCCTGGGGAGGCCAGGGTTTGCTGCTTCTGGATCCCTAACTACAGTCTACTAGCTGGGCCTCTATATGAAACACTGAAAGGAAAAGATGACGATCCTTTTGAACAGAATCCAGAAGTGGCCTTTCAAGAATGGAAAGAGCAGTCAATTCAGACCCTTGCCCTGGAACTCCCTAATTGAGCTAAACCCTTTGACCTTTCCATTCCCGGTGAAAGGTGAATCGCCATTGGAGAATTAGTGCAAAAACTGGGACCACTTGAAATGGAACAACGCAAGAATGCCATCCACGTAGGATAAACTACAGTCACCAAGGGGCTTGGCCCACTGCCACATCTGGCCAAGATACTGGCGGTATCTAAAACCCTGGAAATCAGCAGCCCAAAAGGCCACCTCCCTCCTAAGGGAAAAGGACCCCACGTGGTGATCCTAATCACCAACCATGCCCTGAAGTTGCAGGGTTCGCTCCGTGGGCACACCGACCTCGAGTGAGGAGGCCCTCCAACTCCAACATCCAGAGAGATAACCGGGGGTAGCAGGGCACCATGACGACTCGTGTGAACATCACTTGACCTGGAGTTTCTCTCATAAAACAACAATAGTGTGTCCCGAAGGAGTAGACTACTGCTTGCAGGACTTACTGCACCCACAGGGGAGCCAATAATCTTGGCGGGGGAACCGTATATCACACTGTCACCATAGAAAAGCCTACAGACACCGTGATGATGGTGGCCAATAAGACCGGCTGGACTCCTGTTTACTTCAAAAGGCTGTTGACTCAGTGGCCATCATGGTCCTTGATCACCACTGACCCTGGACTGTCTGGGAGTTGAGCGGGCAGGGCTCTGACACCTGGTGCTGTTTTTACGTTAATTCAGGGGCCTAATTGAAGAAAGAGCAGACTACTGGTCAGAGCATCTAGGCTGGCAGAAACGGTCAGCCTAAGGTGGCCGAACAAATGTGGGGCGGGGTGAAACCGGCCCCCACAGCGTCTCTGCACATCTCTTTCCTGGACCCTTAAAGGTCATTAGAATCTATAACACTTCCAATGCTGGTGCTCAGGCGGACGAGCAGGGAGGCAGGGGTCCTGGGGCCAATCAACGTCACCTGGAGGCTGCTGGGGAGAAGTTCTGACCCTCGTCCCCTGGTATGAGGGCTCCCAACTCAGCACTCAGCAGTTACAGAAGAAGGGTCTGCACCCTCAGCACTCCAAGAATGAGGAACGGGACAAAAGGCAGAGGAGGGGTTTGTCCCCAGCAAAGCCCATGAAAAATCCCTGGGAGATAAATATAGAATCTGGGCAATAAAGTCAAGTCTGACCTTTTTTATCCTTTGTGCTTTGTCTAATTTCACGTGCTCCTAGGGTCCCGCATGCAGAGGTTCCACACCCGGCACTTCAGACCAGATTTCCTAGTGCAGAATGGCTGGGTTGACACCTCAGCTCCTGGGGCCCAGTGCAGACTCCGAGATATAGAGCCTGAGCTGCAGCCAACCCGGCCCTCGAGAGCTCCGCCCCCTCCATCCCACTGACTCTGACAGGAACTCTACACAGCAGCCCAGCCCACAGCCCATGGGGTAGTGCATGCTCTCACCTCTCCATTCTCTGATCAAAATATAAAGTTTCCTTTGCTTGTGAACCAAACTCAGTCTCGATCTGTTGGCCCCAATGACACTGGGCAGGGGGACACTTGTTGGGGTCCACTCTGGAGGATCAGTAACAGAAATTGAGACTATTGTAACTTCAATGAACAGATGTGTGAGCCAAACTGTAGTTAACATAGAACAGTTTATAAGGCTCGGGTAAAATAAGATGTTTCTAACACTTCCATTTGATATTTCCATCACTTTATTATAAGCAAGTTCAGTGAAAAGGTTTGTCTTATTTGTCAGGTCAATATTAGAGAAATGAAGTGATTTCTTTCCAAGGATGTACATCTAATAATCTTGGTTAAAGCTTCAACCTTGTTTTAAATGCTTTTCCATTGAAAATGATACCTCTCTTTCAGCTCCCCCATTTCTGAGAAGTATAAAATCTTATAATTTATTATTACCAAAGGGGAAAGGTGGGAGGAGGGATAAATTAACAGTTTGGAATTAACACATACACACTGCTATGTATAAAATAGATCATCAACAAGGAACTACTGTATAGCACAGGGAACTACACTCAATATTTTGCAATAACCTATAAGGGGAAATAATCGGAAAAAGAATAGATATTTTTATTGACATCATCTATCAATGACAGTTAAAGTGTAACCTAAGGGAAGCCGGTGGTGAGTGCTTCTGACCCTGAAGACTTCAATCATCTAAAGTTTGGACTCTGCCTACTTCCCAAGGCCCTTAATGAACATATGTGTAGCTGTAGCTTAAAGAATTCCCCAGTTTGGGTTTCGGGGAGACACTGATTTTGAAAAAGCCCTGGTGTTCTCCTTACATGAATGGGACTCTTCCTACTGCTAAAACATGTCTGTCACACCCAGAGGATGGTATACCGTCTGATCGGGAAGAGTTTGGAAAAGGCATCTCATCTCCTCATCTCCTGGTGCTCGGGTTCACCCCTCCAGCGTCTTTACTAACAGTCTCCCCACTTGGAGATGTCAGCACTGTCAACATCCTGTTGCGTACAGTTTGGAATTTGTCCAGAGGATGAAGCGGAAGGATGAGGAACAATGAGAGACAAGTCCTAGGTGTTCAGACAGGCACATGTCACTCTAATTTCCAATCAGGAAGATGAATTGACCAAAGGCTAGGGTTGCCCATGGAAACAGTATAGGGCTTGAGGAAATCCCACTGCTTTGTGGCCAGTTCCCATAAACACAAGTTGAACAATGGAACTCAGGGGCAGTAAAATTCACGAAACTGCAGAGTTGAAAATATCTATCACTGAAAAATGTCTTGAGGAAAGTCAGAGAAAAGGATTGGTAAGCAAGGGAGAATGGCAGGAAAGGGATTTGAGGAGGTAGAAAGGACTCGCCATTAAGCACAAGAAAAGGGGCTGAACATTGCCAACATTGCAGTTGGCCAAAAAGGCTGTATGCGTTTTTTTCTGTATATATTCAAGAAAAGGGCATACACTTTTTTAGCCAACCAAACAGGTGGGCACTGGAAATCAATACTACAAAAGATATCACTTCGCATCAGTCAGAAGAGCCATCCTCATGAAGTGTAAACACCAGAAATGCAGGACAGGGCAAGGAGAAGAGGGAGCCCTGTGAGGCTTATAGTGGAAATGTATATTGCCAACGGCCATTCTGGAGAAGTGTATTGTGTTTACTAAAGCATCTAAAAAATGAGCTACAGAGCATAGGGCACTTGCACTCATGGGCGTATATCTTGGGAAAAACAAAAATCGAGAGGACACAGGCATCCCAATGTTTACTGCCTCTCTGTTTAAAAGATCCTCGACTAGGATATAACTTAAATGTCTCTGGAGGGAAAAAATGGATAGAGATGTGGTACTTATGTAGAGTGGACTATTACTCAGCCTGGAAATCAATGAAATATGGCCAGTTGTAACAACTCCGGAGGAGTTACGTATGATCATTCTAAGTGACATAATTCAAAAAGAAAAAGACACATATCATAAGATATCACTTAAAGGTGGAATCCAAAATGGCTACACATGAAATAAATTACAAAACAAAAACATAGTCAAATATGTAGAAAACACGCATAAGGCTGCTAAACGGGAAAGGTGGGGAGGGCTGAGGCATCATCCAGGAGGTTGAAATTAGCAAAGATACCATTCCAAATACCAAACTGATAATCAACAAGGCCTACACGGTAGCTAAAAGAACTGCACTCAGCACACTCAAGTCACCGGAAAAGAATATCTATGACTGGTAAGAATCTGAAAAAGAATTTATTGATGTCTCTCTGTACGTGAATCAAGTGGATGTACAGCAGCAAGAAACAGAGCTTTGAAAATCAGCTGTAACCAATATAGTAATAAATTGAAAAAAATAAACGACAGAGAGACAGAGAAAACCTCTTACAACTTTTCCTCAGGGACGGTGATGCAACATGGATTGAACACATCTAGACCCACAGCAGGATGAGACATAAGGCTGGAAACTGTTCGCGCTAAGAGAAATGTGAGGTTGGGTGAGGAAATGCACACCCTTTAAAGTAATACTACCTGGTACCCATTCAATGGGTCCCAAATCTGCAGGTTCAAGGAATCTTCCTACAGCTAAAACATGCATGGAAAACCCAGAGGACTGTACACCATGTGATCGGGAGATGTGTCTAAAATGCACCTCATTTATCCTCTCCTGGTGCTCCTGTTCATCATTCCAGCCACGTTACTTAGAATCTCCCCACTTAGAGAATCAGCACATTTAAACTTCTGTTTCACACATTTTGCAAATTGTGAGGAGGATGAACGGGAAGAGGGGGAACCAATGAGGGAATAGTTGTAGGGGTTTGGACGGGCACATGTCACTCTAATTTCCCATTAAGAATAAGAATTAAAAAAAGGCTCAGCCTGCCTCGCCGGAGCCAAAATAGGGCCTGAAGCAATCCTGCGGCTTTGAGGCCAGCTCACAAAAGAGCAACTTAAAAAATGGAGCTCAGGGTCACTGCAATTCACAAACCTGCAGAGTTATAAATGAAAACTAACGTCCAAAAATATGTCGAGGTAAGGCAAAGAAGAGGATCTGAATGCAAGACAGAATTGCAAGAAACAGATTTCAAGAGATAGATTGGACTCGTCTTTAAAGCTCATGAAAAGCGGCAGAATTTCGACAATGATGCAGTTGGCCCCAAAGGGAGTATGTGTTTTTTCCTGAATATATCCAGGAAAAAACGCATACGCACTTTATGGGCAACCAAGCAAGCAAGCAATGCAAATGTGCACAACAAAGAAGTCTCATTTCCCACCGGTCAAAAGGGCCATCCGAAAAAATTGTAAAAACCAGAAATGCAGGACAGGCCATGGAGAACAGGGAGCCTTTATACGCTGATGGACAGTGTGTGAACTGCCAAGAGCCACTCTGGAGAAGTGTATGGTGGTTCCTAAATCATCTAAAAAACAGAGCTACAGAGCATAGGGCACTTCCAATCATGGAAGTATATCTAGGGAAGTCTAAAAATCAACAAGACACAAGCACACCACAGTTTAGGGCTACTCTGTTTACAAGAACCTCAACTTCAGTACACCTTAAATATCCCAGGAAAGAGAACAATGGATAAAGAAGATGTGGTACTTATGTACAATGGAATATCTCTTCACCACGAAATCAATGTAATAAGGCTAGTAGAAGGATAAAGAGTGGATTTAGGTCCGATAATACTACTTGAAATAAGTCAAACAGAAAAAGAAACATATCATAAGATATCACTTATAGAGGGAGGATAAATATGGCTGCACAAAAAATGAATTACAAAACAGAACAGTGTCTCACATTTAGAAAACACACTTATGTCAGCTTAAGGGGAAAGGAGAGGTGGGGTGATGCATAAAACCAGAGTTTGAAATTAGCACAGATACCGTTCAATAAACCAAATAGGTATTAGACAAGATCTACACCTTGCTCAATGAACTGGCCTCAACACACCCTATACACCGCAGAGAAATATATCTGAGTAATAAGAATCTTAAAACCCATGTATTGATATATCTCCATAAGGGAATCAAGTGTGTGCAGAGCGGCACAAACACAGCAGTGAAAATGAGCTAAACCCCATTATAGAAATAAATTTTAAAATCAAAACGCAGAAACAATGAAAGAGAGAAAAATTCTTACAAAATTCGCTCAGGGGCTGTGATGCAACCTGGAATGACCACATATAAACCCACAGCTGGATAAGACATAAGGCTGGACACTTGGGGCTGAGAGCATTGGTGAGCTTTGGTGAGCAACTGCCGAAAATTTAATGCAATACTTCATGCTACTCATTCCAAGGGTCCCAACACTCCAGGTTGAAGGGAATCTTCATACAGCTAAACCATGCATGGGAAATCCAGCAGATGGTATACCACATGATCGGGAAAGGTTTCTAAAACGCACCTCATTTTCCTCTTGGGGCTCCGGATCAACATTCCAGCCACTTTACTAACAACATCTCCACATGGAGAGTCAATGCCTTTAAGTTCCGGTATCGCACAGTCTGCAGTTAGTGCGGAGGATGAATGGGAATAGGGTGAACCAGTGAGAAAATAGCTGTAGCGGTTTCAATGGGCACATGTCACTCTAATTTCACATCAGGAAGAAGAATTAACCAAAGGCAGAGCAAGGCGCCGAAGAAGAAGAATAGGGCCTGAAGAAATCCTGTGGATATGAGGAAGATCACAAAAATAAGAGCTGAAAAATGGAGGTAAGGGCCACTGCAATTCACAAACCTGCAGAGTTATAAAGGACAACTATTTTCCAAAAGTATATTGAGGTAAGGCTATGAAGAGGCACTGACAGCAAGGCAGAATTGCAGGAAACCGATTTCAGGAGGTAGACAGGAATTGCCTTGAAAACACATGAAAAGACTCAGAACGTCGACAATGATGCACTTGGCTAAAAAGGGCGTATGCGTTTTTTCCTGAATATATTCACGAAAAAACGCATAAGTCATTTTTGGCCAACCAAGCAAGCTTGCAAAGGAAATCTGCACTACAATGAAGTCTTACTGCCCCAGGTTCAAAAGGGCCATCTGAAAAAAGTGTAAAATCCAGAAAGGCAGGACAGGCCATGGAGAACTGGGAGCCTTGTTATGCTGATGGGTGGGAGGTAAATTGCCAACAGCCACTCTGAAGAAGTGTATGGTGTTTCCTGAAACATCCGAAAAACAGAGCAACAGAACCTAGGGCACTTCCACTTATGGTCCTATAGCCTAGGGAAATTAAAATCAAAAAGACACAGCCACCCCAAAGTTTGGGACGGCTCTGTTTACAAGAACCTCGTTTACAATACAATTTCAATATCGCAGAAAGCGAAAAATGGATAAAGAAGTTGTGGTAATTACGTATAATGCAATATCACTCAGCAATGAAATCTATCTCATCAGGCCCGTAGCAGCATAATGAGAGGATTCAGGTACGATGATTCTAAGTGAAATAAGTCACACAGAAAAAGGAACATCATAAGATATCACTACTACACGGAATGTAAAATTGGCTACACAGGAAATGAAATACAAAACAGAACAGGGTCTCAAATGTAGAACAAACTTATGCCTGCTTAAGGGGAAAGGTGAGTTGGGGTGCTGCATAAAACCAGAGATTGAAATTAGCACAGATACCATTCCATAAGCCAAATATATAATAGACAAGAGCTACTCCTTGCTCAACGAAGTGGACTCAACACCCCATATTAAACGCCTAAGAATATACCTGACTAGTAAGAATCTTAAAACCTATGGACTTATATGTCTCCGGAAGAGAATCAAGTGTGTGTACAGCTGCATAAATGCAGCAGTGATAGGATTGGTGAGGTTCGGTGAGCAAATGCAGACCCTTTGAAGTCATATTGCATGGTACCCATTCCATGGGTCTCAACTCTCCAGGTTTAAGGGATTCTTCCTTCAGCTAAAACATGCATGTGGAACCCAGAGTATGATCCACTGTGTGATCAGGAAACGTGTTCAAATGTGTCTCAGTTTTCGTCCCCTGGTACTCGGGTGCAACATTCCAGACGCTTTACTAACACTTTCCCCACTTGGAGAGTCAGTGCCTTTAACCTCCTGTTTGGCCCAGTTTGCAATTTCTGTGGAAAATGAACAGGAATAGGGAGAACCAATGAGAGACTAGCTGGAGGTGTCTGGACGGGCAAATTTAACTCTCATTTCCCACCAGGAAGAGGAATTAACCAAAGGCTCAGCGTGCCATGCCGGAACCACACTAGGGCCTGAAGCAATCCTGCGCTGTTGCGGCCAGCTCACAAGAAAGCGAGTTGAAGAAAGGAGCTCAGGGGCTCTGTCATTCACAAACCTGCAGAGTTATAAATGACAGCTATCGTCCAAAAATATATTGAAGTAAGGCTGGCAAGAGGACTTGAAAGCGGGGCAGAATTGCAGGAAACCGATTTCAGGAGGTAGACTGGAATTGCATGTAAAGCATAGGAAAATAGGCAGAACGTCCACAATGATGCACTTGGCCAAAAAGGGCGTATGGGTTTTTTCCTGAATATATTCAGGAAAAAACCCATACGCACTTTTTGGCCAACCAAGCAAGCTTGCAAAGGAAACCTGCAGTACAATGAAGTCTCACTGCCCCCCGGTCAAAAGGGCCATCTGAAAAAAGTGGAAAATCCAGAAA
>NW_028132702.1:0-84198 GCF_964374135.1 Grampus griseus
ACACCGCAGGATTGCTTCAGGGCCTAATCTGGTTCCGGCACGGCACGCTGAGCCTTTGGTTAATTCCCCTTCCTGGTGGGAAATGAGAGTTAAATTTGCCCGTCCAGACACCTCCAGCTAGTCTCTCATTGGTTCTCCCTATTCCTGTTCATCTTCCGCAGAAATTGCAAACTGGGCCAAACAGGAGGTTCAAGGCACTGACTCTCCAAGTGGAGAGAGTGTTAGTAAAGCGTCTGGCATGTTGCACCCGAGTACCAGGGGACGAAAACTGAGACACATTTGAACACGTTTCCCGATCACACGGTGGATCATACTCTGGGTTCCACATGCATGTTTTAGCTGAAGGAAGAATCCCTTCAACCTGGAGAGTTGAGACCCATGGAATGGCTACCATGCAATATGACTTCAAAGGGTCTGCATTTGCTCACCGAACCTCACCAATCCTATCACTGCTGCGTTTATGTCGCTGTACACACGCTAGATTCTCTTTCGGAGACATAGCAATCCATGGGTTTTAAGATTCGTACTAGTCAGGTATACTCTTAGGCATTTAATATGGGGTGTTGAGTCCATTTCATTGCGCAAGGAGTAGCTCTTGTCTATTACATATTTGGCTTATGGAATGGTATGTGTGCTCATTTCAATCTCTGGTTTTATGGAGCACCCCAACTCACCTTTCCCGTTAAGCAAGCATAAGTTGGTTTTCTAAATTTTGAGACCCTGTTCTGTTTTGTAATTCAGTTCCTGTGTAGCCAAGTTTACATTCCGTGTATTCGTGATATCTTATGATGTTTCTTTTTCTGTGTGACTTATTTCAGTTAGAATCATCGTACCTGAATCCACTCATTATGCTGCTATGGGCCTGATGACATAGATTTCATTTCTGAGCGATATTGCATTGTACGTAAGTACCACAACTTCTTTATCCAGTTTTCGCTTACTGCGATATTGAACTTGTACCGTAAACGAGGATCTAGTAAACAGAGCCGTCCCAAACTTTGGGGTGGCTGTGTCTTTTTGATTTTAATTTCCCTAAGCTATAGGACCATAAGTGGAAGTGCCCTAGCCTCTGTTGCTTTGTTTTTTAGATGTTTCAGGAAACACCATACACTTCGCCAGAGTGGCGGGTGGCAATTTACATCCCGCCCATCAGCATAACAAGGCCCCCAGTTCTCCATGGACTGTCCCGCCTTTCTGGATTTTACACTTTTTACAGATGGCCCTTTTGACCGGGGGGAAGTGAGACTTCATTGTAGTGCAGATTTCCTTTGCAAGCTTGCTTGGTTGGCCAAAAAGGGCGTATGCGTTTTTTCCTGAATATATTCAGGAAAAAACGCATACGCCCTTTTTGGCCAAGTGCATCACTGTGGACGTTCTGCCTCTTTTCCTATGCTTAAAATGCAATTCCAGTCTACCTCCTGAAATCAGTTTCCTGCAATTCTGCCCCGCTTTCAAGTCCTCTTGGCAGCCTGACTTCAATATATTTTGGAGCATAGCTGTCATTTATAACTCTGCAGGTTTGTGAATTACAGTGCCCCTGAGCTCCTTTCTTCAACTCGCTTTCTTGTGAGCTGGCCGCAACACCGCAGGATTGCTTCAGGGCCTATTCTGGTTCCGGCATGGCACGCTGAGCCTTTGGTTAATTCCCCTTCCTGGTGGGAAATGAGAGTTAAATTTGCCCGTCCAGACACCTCCAGCTAGTCTCTCATTGGTTCTCCCTATTCCTGTTCATCTTCCGCAGAAATTGCAAACTGGGCCAAACAGGAGGTTCAAGGCACTGACTCTCCAAGTGGAGAGAGTGTTAGTAAAGCGTCTGGCATGTTGCACCCGAGTACCAGGGGACGAAAACTGAGACACATTTGAACACGTTTCCCGATCACACGGTGGATCATACTCTGGGTTCCACATGCATGTTTTAGCTGAAGGAAGAATCCCTTCAACCTGGAGACTTGAGACCCATGGAATGGCTACCATGCAATATGACTTCAAAGGGTCTGCATTTGCTCACCGAACCTCACCAATCCTATCACTGCTGCGTTTATGCCGCTGTACACACGCTAGATTCTCTTTCGGAGACATAGAAATCCATAGGTTTTAAGATTCCTACTAGTCAGGTATACTCTTAGGCATTTAATATGGGGTGTTGAGTCCATTTCGTTGAGCAAGGAGTATCTCTTGTCTATTACATATTTGGCTTATGGAATGGTATCTGTGCTCATTTCAATCTCTGGTTTTATGGAGCACCCCAACTCACCTTTCCCCTTAAGCAAGCATAAGTTGGTTTTCTAAATTTGAGACCCTGTTCTGTTTTGTAATTCAGTTCCTGTGTAGCCAAGTTTACATTCTGTGTATTCGTGATATCTTATGATGTTTCTTTTTCTGTGTGACTTATTTCAGTTAGAATCATCGTACCTGAATCCACTCATTATGCTGCTACGGGCCTGATGACATAGATTTCATTGCTGAGCGATATTGCATTGTACGTAAGTACCACAAATTCTTTATCCATTTTTCGCATTCTGCGATATTGAACTTGTGCCGTAAATTAGGTTCTAGTAAACAGAGCCGTTCCAAACTTTGGGGTGGCTGTGTCTTTTTGATTGTAATTTCCCTAAGCTATAGGACCATAAGTAGAAGTGCCCTAGGCTCTGTTGCTTTGTTTTTTAGATGTTTCAGGAAACACCATACAGTTCTGCAGAGTGGCGGGTGGCAATTTACATCCCGCCCATCAGCATAACAAGGCCCCCAGTTCTCCATGGACTGTCCTGCCTTTCTGGATTTTACACTTTTTTCAGATGGCCCTTTTGGCCAGGGGGAAGTGAGACTTCATTGTAGTGCAGATTTCCTTTGCAAGCTTGCTTGGTTGGCCAAAAAGGGCGTATGCATTTTTTCCTGAATATATTCAGGAAAAAACGCATACGCCCTTTTTGGCCAAGTGCATCATTGTGGACGTTCTGCCTCTTTTCCTATGCTTACCACAACTTCTTTATCCAGTTTTCACTTTCTGCGATATTGAACTTGTACTGTAAACGAGGTTCTAGTAACAAGAGCCGTCCCAAACTTTGGGGTGGCTGTGTCTTTTTCATTTTCATTTCCGTAAGCTACAGGACCATAAGTGGAAGTGCCCTAGGCTCTGTTGCTTTGTTTTTTAGATGTTTCAGGAAACACCATAATCTTCTCCAGAGTGGCAGGTGGCAATTTACATCCCACCCATCAGCATAACAAGGCCCCCAGTTCTCCGTGGACTGTCCTGCCTTTCTGGATTTTACACTTTTTTCAGATGGCCCTTTTGACCGGGGGTGGGGGGGAAGTGAGACTTCATTGTAGTGCAGATTTCCTTTGCAAGCTTGCTTGGTTGGCCAAAAAGGGCGTATGCGTTTTTTCCTGAATATATTCAGGAAAAAACGCATATGCCCTTTTTGGCCAAGTGCATCATTGTGGACATTCTGCCTCTTTTCCTATGCTTTAAATGCAATTCCAGTCTACCTCCTGAAATCGGTTTCCTGCAATTCTGCCCCGCTTTCAAGTCCTCTTGGCAGCCTTACTTCAATATATTTTTGGACGATAGCTGTCATTTATAACTCTGCAGGTTTGTGAATTACAGTGCCCCTGAGCTCCTTTCTTCAACTCGCTTTCTGGTGAGCTGGCCACAACACCGCAGGATTGCTTCAGGGCCTAATCTTGTTCCGGCACGGCACGCTGAGCCTTTGGTTAATTCCCCTTCCTGGTGGGAAATGAGAGTTAAATTTTCCCGTCCAGACACCATCAGCTAGTCTCTCATTGGTTCTCCCTATTCCTGTTCATCTTCCGCAGAAATTGCAAACTGGGCCAAACAGGAGGTTCAAGGCACTGACTCTCCAAGTGGGGAGAGTGTTAGTAAAGCGTCTGGAATGTTGCACCCGAGGACCAGGGGACAAAAACTGAGACACATTTGAACACGTTTCCCGATCACACGGTGGATCATACTCTGGGTTCCACATGCATGTTTTAGCTGAAGGAAGAATCCCTTCGATCTGGAGAGTTGACACCCATGGAATGGCCCATGCAATATGACTTCAAAGGGTCTGCATTTGCTCACCAAACCTCACCAATCCTATCACTGCTCCGTTTATGCCGCTGTACACATGCTTGATTGTCTTTCGGAGACATAGCAATCCATAGGTTTTAAGATTCCTACTAGTCACGTATACTCTTAGGCATTTAATATGGGGTGTTGAGTCCATTTCGTTGAGCAAGGACTAGCTCTTGTCTATTACATATTTGGCTTATGGAACGGTATCTGTGCTCATTTCAATCTCTGGTTTTATGGAGCACCCCAACTCACCTTTCCCCTTACGCAAGCATAAGTTGGTTTTCTAAATTTGAGATCCTGTTCTGTTTTGTAATTCAGTTCCTGTGTAGCCAAGTTTACATTCCGTGTATTAGTGATATCTTATGATGTTTCTTTTTCTGTGTGACTTATTTCAGTTAGAATCATCGTAGCTGAATCCACTCATTATGCTCCTATGGGCCTGATGACAGAGATTTCATTGCTGAGTGATATTGCATTTTACGTAAGTACCACAACTTCTTTATCCAGTTTTCGCTTTCTGTGATATTGAACTTGTACCGTAAACGAGGTTCTAGTAAACAGAGCCGTCCCAAACATTGGGGTGGCTGTGTCTTTTTGATTTTAATTTCCCTAAGCTATAAGACGATAAGTGGAAGTGCTCTAGGCTCTGTTGCTTTGTTTTTTAGATATTTCAGGAAACATCATACATTTCTCCAGAGTGGCGGGTGGCAATTTACATCCCGCCCATCAGAATAACAAGGCCCCCAGTTCTCCATGGACTGTCCTGCCTTTCTGGATTTTACACTTTTTTCAGATGGCCCTTTTGACCGGGGGGAAGTGAGACTTCATTGTAGTGCAGATTTCCTTTACAAGCTTGCTTGATTGGCCAAAAAGGGCGTATGCGTTTTTTCCTGAATATATTCAGGAAAAAACGCATACGCCCTTTTTGGCCAAGTGCATGATTGTGGACGTTCTGCGTCTTTTCCTATGCTTTAAATGCAATTCCAGTCTACCTCCTAAAATCGGTTTCCTGCAATTCTGCCCCGCTTTCAAGTCCTCTTGGCAGCCTTACTTCAATATATTTTGGAGCATAGCTGTCATTTATAACTCTGCAGGTTTGTGAATTACAGTGCCCCTGAGCGCCTTTCTTCAACTCGCTTTCTTGTGAGCTGGCCGCAACACCGCAGGATTGCTTCAGGGCCTAATCTGGTTCCGGCACGGCACGCTGAGCCTTTGGTTAATTCCCCTTCCTGGTGGGAAATGAGAGTTAAATTTGCCCGTCCAGACACCTCCAGCTAGTCTCTCATTGGTTCTCCCTATTCCTGTTCATCTTCCGCAGAAATTGCAAACTGGGCCAAACAGGAGGTTCAAGGCACTGACTCTCCAAGTGGAGAGAGTGTTAGTAAAGCGTCTGGCATGTTGCACCCGAGTACCAGGGGACGAAAACTGAGACACATTTGAACACGTTTCCCGATCACACGGTGGATCATACTCTGGGTTCCACATGCATGTTTTAGCTGAAGGAAGAATCCCTTCAACCTGGAGAGTTGAGACCCATGGAATGGCTACCATGCAATATGACTTCAAAGGGTCTGCATTTGCTCACCGAACCTCACCAATCCTATCACTGCTGCGTTTATGTCGCTGTACACACGCTAGATTCTCTTTCGGAGACATAGCAATCCATGGGTTTTAAGATTCGTACTAGTCAGGTATACTCTTAGGCATTTAATATGGGGTGTTGAGTCCATTTCATTGCGCAAGGAGTAGCTCTTGTCTATTACATATTTGGCTTATGGAATGGTATGTGTGCTCATTTCAATCTCTGGTTTTATGGAGCACCCCAACTCACCTTTCCCGTTAAGCAAGCATAAGTTGGTTTTCTAAATTTGAGACCCTGTTCTGTTTTGTAATTCAGTTCCTGTGTAGCCAAGTTTACATTCCGTGTATTCGTGATATCTTATGATGTTTCTTTTTCTGTGTGACTTATTTCAGTTAGAATCATCGTACCTGAATCCACTCATTATGCTGCTATGGGCCTGATGACATAGATTTCATTTCTGAGCGATATTGCATTGTACGTAAGTACCACAACTTCTTTATCCAGTTTTCGCTTACTGCGATATTGAACTTGTACCGTAAACGAGGTTCTAGTAAACAGAGCCGTCCCAAACTTTGGGGTGGCTGTGTCTTTTTGATTTTAATTTCCCTAAGCTATAGGACCATAAGTGGAAGTGCCCTAGCCTCTGTTGCTTTGTTTTTTAGATGTTTCAGGAAACACCATACACTTCTCCAGAGTGGCGGGTGGCAATTTACATCCCGCCCATCAGCATAACAAGGCCCCCAGTTCTCCATGGACTGTCCCGCCTTTCTGGATTTTACACTTTTTACAGATGGCCCTTTTGACCGGGGGGAAGTGAGACTTCATTGTAGTGCAGATTTCCTTTGCAAGCTTGCTTGGTTGGCCAAAAAGGGCGTATGCGTTTTTTCCTGAATATATTCAGGAAAAAACGCATACGCCCTTTTTGGCCAAGTGCATCACTGTGGACGTTCTGCCTCTTTTCCTATGCTTAAAATGCAATTCCAGTCTACCTCCTGAAATCAGTTTCCTGCAATTCTGCCCCGCTTTCAAGTCCTCTTGGCAGCCTGACTTCAATATATTTTGGAGCATAGCTGTCATTTATAACTCTGCAGGTTTGTGAATTACAGTGCCCCTGAGCTCCTTTCTTCAACTCGCTTTCTTGTGAGCTGGCCGCAACACCGCAGGATTGCTTCAGGGCCTATTCTGGTTCCGGCATGGCACGCTGAGCCTTTGGTTAATTCCCCTTCCTGGTGGGAAATGAGAGTTAAATTTGCCCGTCCAGACACCTCCAGCTAGTCTCTCATTGGTTCTCCCTATTCCTGTTCATCTTCCGCAGAAATTGCAAACTGGGCCAAACAGGAGGTTCAAGGCACTGACTCTCCAAGTGGAGAGAGTGTTAGTAAAGCGTCTGGCATGTTGCACCCGAGTACCAGGGGACGAAAACTGAGACACATTTGAACACGTTTCCCGATCACACGGTGGATCATACTCTGGGTTCCACATGCATGTTTTAGCTGAAGGAAGAATCCCTTCAACCTGGAGACTTGAGACCCATGGAATGGCTACCATGCAATATGACTTCAAAGGGTCTGCATTTGCTCACCGAACCTCACCAATCCTATCACTGCTGCGTTTATGCCGCTGTACACACGCTAGATTCTCTTTCGGAGACATAGAAATCCATAGGTTTTAAGATTCCTACGAGTCAGGTATACTCTTAGGCATTTAATATGGGGTGTTGAGTCCATTTCGTTGAGCAAGGAGTATCTCTTGTCTATTACATATTTGGCTTATGGAATGGTATCTGTGCTCATTTCAATCTCTGGTTTTATGGAGCACCCCAACTCACCTTTCCCCTTAAGCAAGCATAAGTTGGTTTTCTAAATTTGAGACCCTGTTCTGTTTTGTAATTCAGTTCCTGTGTAGCCAAGTTTACATTCCGTGTATTCGTGATATCTTATGATGTTTCTTTTTCTGTGTGACTTATTTCAGTTAGAATCATCGTACCTGAATCCACTCATTATGCTGCTACGGGCCTGATGACATAGATTTCATTGCTGAGCGATATTGCATTGTACGTAAGTAGCACAACTTCTTTATCCATTTTTCGCATTCTGCGATATTGAACTTGTGCCGTAAATTAGGTTCTAGTAAACAGAGCCGTTCCAAACTTTGGGGTGGCTGTGTCTTTTTGATTGTAATTTCCCTAAGCTATAGGACCATAAGTAGAAGTGCCCTAGGCTCTGTTGCTTTGTTTTTTAGATGTTTCAGGAAACACCATACAGTTCTGCAGAGTGGCGGGTGGCAATTTACATCCCGCCCATCAGCATAACAAGGCCCCCAGTTCTCCATGGACTGTCCTGGCTTTCTGGATTTTACACTTTTTTCAGATGGCCCTTTTGACCGGGGGGGAAGTGAGACTTCATTGTAGTGCAGATTTCCTTTGCAAGCTTGCTTGATTGGTCAAAAAGGGCGTATGCGTTTTTTCCTGAATATATTCAGGAAAAAACGCATACGCCCTTTTTGGCCAAGTGCATCATTGTGGACGTTCTGCCTCTTTTCCTATGCTTACCACAACTTCTTTATCCAGTTTTCACTTTCTGCGATATTGAACTTGTACCGTAAACGAGGTTCTAGTAACAAGAGCCGTCCCAAACTTTGGGGTGGCTGTGTCTTTTTGATTTTCATTTCTGTAAGCTATAGGACCATAAGTGGAAGTGCCCTAGGCTCTGTTGCTTTGTTTTTTAGATGTTTCAGGAAACACCATAAACTTCTCCAGAGTGGCAGGTGGCAATTTACATCCCACCCATCAGCATAACAAGGCCCCCAGTTCTCCGTGGACTGTCCTGCCTTTCTGGATTTTACACTTTTTTCAGATGGCCCTTTTGACCGGGGGGGGGGGGGGAAGTGAGACTTCATTGTAGTGCAGATTTCCTTTGCAAGCTTGCTTGGTTGGCCAAAAAGGGCGTATGCGTTTTTTCCTGAATATATTCAGGAAAAAACGCATACGCCCTTTTTGGCCAAGTGCATCATTGTGGACGTTCTGCCTCTTTTCCTATGCTTTAAATGCAATTCCAGTCTACCTCCTGAAATTGGTTTCCTGCAATTCTGCCCCGCTTTCAAGTCCTCTTGGCAGCCTTACTTCAATATATTTTTGGACGATAGCTGTCATTTATAACTCTGCAGTTTTGTGAATTACAGTGCCCCTGAGCTCCTTTCTTCAACTCGCTTTCTTGTGAGCTGGCCGCAACACCGCATGATTGCTTCAGGGCCTAATCTGGTTCCGGCACGGCACGCTGAGCCTTTGGTTAATTTCCCTTCCTGGTGGGAAATGAGAGTTAAATTTGCCCGTCCAGACACCTCCAGCTAGTCTCTCATTGGTTCTCCCTATTCCTGTTCATCTTCCGCAGAAATTGCAAACTGGGCCAAACAGGAGGTTCAAGGCACTGACTCTCCAAGTGGAGAGAGTGTTAGTAAAGCGTCTGGCATGTTGCACCCGAGTACCAGGGGACGAAAACTGAGACACATTTGAACACGTTTCCCGATCACACGGTGGATCATACTCTGGGTTCCACATGCATGTTTTAGCTGAAGGAAGAATCCCTTCAACCTGGAGAGTTGAGACCCATGGAATGGCTACCATGCAATATGACTTCAAAGGGTCTGCATTTGCTCACCGAACCTCACCAATCCTATCACTGCTGCGTTTATGCCGCTGTACACACGCTAGATTCTCTTTCGGAGACATAGCAATCCATAGGTTTTAAGATTCGTACTAGTCAGGTATACTCTTAGGCATTTAATATGGGGTGTTGAGTCCATTTCATTGTGCAAGGAGTAGCTCTTGTCTATTACATATTTGGCTTATGGAATGGTATCTGTGCTCATTTCAATCTCTGGTTTTATGGAGCACCCCAACTCACCTTTCCCCTTAAGCAAGCATAAGTTGGTTTTCTAAATTTGAGACCCTGTTCTGTTTTGTAATTCAGTTCCTGTGTAGCCAAGTTTACATTCCGTGTATTCGTGATAACTTATGATGTTTCTTTTTCTGTGTGACTTATTTCAGTTAGAATCATCGTACCTGAATCCACTCATTATGCTGCTATGGGCCTGATGACATAGATTTCATTTCTGAGCGACATTGCATTGTACGTAAGTACCACAATTTCTTTATCCAGTTTTCGCTTACTGCGATATTGAACTTGTACTGTAAACGAGGTTCTAGTAAACAGAGCCGTCCCAAACTTTTGGGTGGCTGTGTCTTTTTGATTTTAATTTCCCTAAGCTATAGGACCATAAGTGGAAGTGCCCTAGCCTCTGTTGCTTTGTTTTTTAGATGTTTCAGGAAACACCATACAGTTCTGCAGAGTGGCGGGTGGCAATTTACATCCCGCCCATCAGCATAACAAGGCCCCCAGTTCTCCATGGACTGTCCTGCCTTTCTGGATTTTACACTTTTTTCAGATGGCCCTTTTGGCCGGGGGGAAGTGAGACTTCATTGTAGTGCAGATTTCCTTTGCAAGCTTGCTTGGTTGGCCAAAAAGGGCGTATGCGTTTTTTCCTGAATATATTCAGGAAAAAACGCATACGCCCTTTTTGGCCAAGTGCATCATTGTGGACGTTCTGCCTCTTTTCCTATGCTTACCACAACTTCTTTATCCAGTTTTCACTTTCTGCGATATTGAACTTGTACTGTAAACGAGGTTCTAGTAACAAGAGCCGTCCCAAACTTTGGGGTGGCTGTGTCTTTTTGATTTTCATTTCCGTAAGCTATAGGACCATAAGTGGAAGTGCCCTAGGCTCTGTTGCTTTGTTTTTTAGATGTTTCAGGAAACACCATAAACTTCTCCAGAGTGGCAGGTGGCAATTTACATCCCACCCATCAGCATAACAAGGCCCCCAGTTCTCCGTGGACTGTCCTGCCTTTCTGGATTTTACACTTTTTTCAGATGGCCCTTTTGACCGGGGGGGGGGAAGTGAGACTTCATTGTAATGCAGATTTCCTTTGCAAGCTTGCTTGGTTGGCCAAAAAGGGCGTATACGTTTTTTCCTGAATATATTCAGGAAAAAACGCATACGCCCTTTTTGGCCAAGTGCATCATTGTGGACGTTCTGCCTCTTTTCCTATGCTTTAAATGCAATTCCAGTCTACCTCCTGAAATTGGTTTCCTGCAATTCTGCCCCGCTTTCAAGTCCTCTTGGCAGCCTTACTTCAATATATTTTTGGACGATAGCTGTCATTTATAACTCTGCAGGTTTGTGAATTACAGTGCCCCTGAGGTCCTTTCTTCAACTCGCTTTCTTGTGAGCTGGCCGCAACACCGCAGGATTGCTTCAGGGCCTAATCTTGTTCCGGCTCGGCACGCTGAGCCTTTGGTTAATTCCCCTTCCTGGTGGGAAATGAGAGTTAAATTTTCCCGTCCAGACACCTCCAGCTAGTCTCTCATTGGTTCTCCCTATTCCTGTTCATCTTCCGCAGAAATTGCAAACTGGGCCAAACAGGAGGTTCAAGGCACTGACTCTCCAAGTGGGGAGAGTGTTAGTAAAGCGTCTGGAATGTTGCACCCGAGGACCAGGGGACAAAAACTGAGACACATTTGAACACGTTTCCCAATCACACGGTGGATCATACTCTGGGTTCCACATGCATGTTTTAGCTGAAGGAAGAATCCCTTCAACCTGGAGAGTTGAGACCCATGGAATGGCTACCATGCAATATGACTTCAAAGGGTCTGCATTTGCTCACCGAACCTTACCAATCCTATCACTGCTGCGTTGATGCCGGTGTACACACGCTTCATTCTCTTTCAGAGACATATCCATCCATAGGTTTTAAGATTCTTACTAGTCAGGTATACTCTTAGGCATTTAATATGGGGTGTTGCGTCCATTTCGTTGAGCAAGGACTAGCTCTATTCTATTATATATTTGGCTTATGGAACGGTATCTGTGCTCATTTCAATCTCTGGTTTTATGGAGCACCCCAACTCACCTTTCCCCTTAAGCAAGCATAAGTTGGTTTTCTAAATTTGAGACCCTGTTCTGTTTTGTAATTCAGTTCCTGTGTAGCCAAGTTTACGTTCCGTATATTACTGATAACTTATGATGTTTCTTTTTCTGTGTGACTTATTTCAGTTAGAATCATCGTACCTGAATCCACTCATTATGCTGCTACGGGCCTGATGACATAGATTTCATTACTGAGTGATATTGCATTGTACGTAAGTACCACAAATTCTTTATCCAGTTTTCGCTTTCTGCGATATTGAACTTGTACCGTAAACGAGCTTCTAGTAAACAGAGCCGTTCCAAACTTTGGGGTGGCTGTGTCTTTTTGATTTTAATTTCCCTAAGCTATAGGACCATAAGTGGAAGTGCCCTAGGCTCTGTTGCTTTGTTTTTTAGTTGTTTCAGGGAACACCATACACTTCTCCAGAGTGGCAGGTGGCAATTTACATCCCGCCCATCAGCATAACAAGGCCCCCAGTTCTCCATGGACTGTCCTGCCTTTCTGGATTTTACACTTTTTTCAGATGGCCCTTTTGACCGGGGGGCAGTAAGACTTCATTGTAGTGCAGATTTCCTTTGCAAGCTTGCTTGGTTGGCCAAAAAGGGCGTATGCGTTTTTTCCTGAATATATTCAGGAAAAAACGCATACGCCCTTTTTGGCCAAGTGCATCATTGTGGACATTCTGCCTCTTTTCCTATGCTTTAAATGCAATTCCAGTCTACCTCCTGAAATCGGTTTCCTGCAATTCTGCCCCGCTTTCAAGTCCTCTTGGCAGCCTTACTTCAATATATTTTTGGACGATAGCTGTCATTTATAACTCTGCAGGTTTGTGAATTACAGTGCCCCTGAGCTCCTTTCTTCAACTCGCTTTCTTGTGAGCTGGCCGCAACACCGCAGGATTGCTTCAGGGCCTAATCTTGTTCCGGCACGGCACGCTGAGCCTTTGGTTAATTCCCCTTCCTGGTGGGAAATGAGAGTTAAATTTTCCCGTCCAGACACCTCCAGCTAGTCTCTCATTGGTTCTCCCTATTCCTGTTCATCTTCCGCAGAAATTGCAAACTGGGCCAAACAGGAGGTTCAAGGCACTGACTCTCCAAGTGGGGAGAGTGTTAGTAAAGCGTCTGGAATGTTGCACCCGAGGACCAGGGGACAAAAACTGAGACACATTTGAACACGTTTCCCGATCACACGGTGGATCATACTCTGGGTTCCACATGCATGTTTTAGCTGAAGGAAGAATCCCTTCAACCTGGAGAGTTGAGACCCATGGAATGGCTACCATGCAATATGACTTCAAAGGGTCTGCATTTGCTCACCGAACCTTACCAATCCTATCACTGCTGCGTTGATGCCGGTGTACACACGCTTCATTCTCTTTCAGAGACATATCCATCCATAGGTTTTAAGATTCTTACTAGTCAGGTATACTCTTAGGCATTTAATATGGGGTGTTGCGTCCATTTCGTTGAGCAAGGACTAGCTCTATTCTATTATATATTTGGCTTATGGAACGGTATCTGTGCTCATTTCAATCTCTGGTTTTATGGAGCACCCCAACTCACCTTTCCCCTTAAGCAAGCATAAGTTGGTTTTCTAAATTTGAGACCCTGTTCTGTTTTGTAATTCAGTTCCTGTGTAGCCAAGTTTACGTTCCGTATATTACTGATAACTTATGATGTTTCTTTTTCTGTGTGACTTATTTCAGTTAGAATCATCGTACCTGAATCCACTCATTATGCTGCTACGGGCCTGATGACATAGATTTCATTACTGAGTGATATTGCATTGTACGTAAGTACCACAACTTCTTTATCCAGTTTTCGCTTTCTGCGATATTGAACTTGTACCGTAAACGAGGTTCTAGTAAACAGAGCCGTTCCAAACTTTGGGGTGGTTGTGTCTTTTTGATTTTAATTTCCCTAAGCTATAGGACCATAAGTGGAAGTGCCCTAGGCTCTGTTGCTTTGTTTTTTAGATGTTTCAGGAAACACCATACACTTCTCCAGAGTGGCAGGTGGCAATTTACATCCCGCCCATCAGCATAACAAGGCCCCCAGTTCTCCATGGACTGTCCTGCCTTTCTGGATTTTACACTTTTTTCAGATGGCCCTTTTGACCGGGGGGCAGTAAGACTTCATTGTAGTGCAGATTTCCTTTGCAAGCTTGCTTGGTTGGCCAAAAAGGGCGTATGCGTTTTTTCCTGAATATATTCAGGAAAAAACGCATACGCCCTTTTTGGCCAAGTGCATGATTGTGGACGTTCTGCGTCTTTTCCTATGCTTTAAATGCAATTCCAGTCTACCTCCTAAAATCGGTTTCCTGCAATTCTGCCCCGCTTTCAAGTCCTCTTGGCAGCCTTACTTCAATATATTTTGGAGCATAGCTGTCATTTATAACTCTGCAGGTTTGTGAATTACAGTGCCCCTGAGCTCCTTTCTTCAACTCGCTTTCTTGTGAGCTGGCCGCAACACCGCAGGATTGCTTCAGGGCCTAATCTGGTTCCGGCACGGCACGCTGAGCCTTTGGTTAATTCCCCTTCCTGGTGGGAAATGAGAGTTAAATTTGCCCGTCCAGACACCTCCAGCTAGTCTCTCATTGGTTCTCCCTATTCCTGTTCATCTTCCGCAGAAATTGCAAACTGGGCCAAACAGGAGGCTCAAGGCACTGACTCTCCAAGTGGGGAGAGTGTTAGTAAAGCGTCTGGAATGTTGCACCCGAGGACCAGGGGACAAAAACTGAGACACATTTGAACACGTTTCCCGATCACACGGTGGATCATACTCTGGGTTCCACATGCATGTTTTAGCTGAAGGAAGAATCCCTTCAACCTGGAGAGTTGAGACCCATGGAATGGCTACCATGCAATATGACTTCAAAGGGTCTGCATTTGCTCACCGAACCTTACCAATCCTATCACTGCTGCGTTGATGCCGGTGTACACACGCTTCATTCTCTTTCAGAGACATATCCATCCATAGGTTTTAAGATTCTTACTAGTCAGGTATACTCTTAGGCATTTAATATGGGGTGTTGCGTCCATTTCGTTGAGCAAGGACTAGCTCTATTCTATTATATATTTGGCTTATGGAACGGTATCTGTGCTCATTTCAATCTCTGGTTTTATGGAGCACCCCAACTCACCTTTCCCCTTAAGCAAGCATAAGTTGGTTTTCTAAATTTGAGACCCTGTTCTGTTTTGTAATTCAGTTCCTGTGTAGCCAAGTTTACGTTCCGTATATTACTGATAACTTATGATGTTTCTTTTTCTGTGTGACTTATTTCAGTTAGAATCATCGTACCTGAATCCACTCATTATGCTGCTACGGGCCTGATGACATAGATTTCATTACTGAGTGATATTGCATTGTACGTAAGTACCACAACTTCTTTATCCAGTTTTCGCTTTCTGCGATATTGAACTTGTACCGTAAACGAGGTTCTAGTAAACAGAGCCGTTCCAAACTTTGGGGTGGTTGTGTCTTTTTGATTTTAATTTCCCTAAGCTATAGGACCATAAGTGGAAGTGCCCTAGGCTCTGTTGCTTTGTTTTTTAGATGTTTCAGGAAACACCATACACTTCTCCAGAGTGGCAGGTGGCAATTTACATCCCGCCCATCAGCATAACAAGGCCCCCAGTTCTCCATGGACTGTCCTGCCTTTCTGGATTTTACACTTTTTTCAGATGGCCCTTTTGACCGGGGGGCAGTAAGACTTCATTGTAGTGCAGATTTCCTTTGCAAGCTTGCTTGGTTGGCCAAAAAGTGCGTATGCGTTTTTTCCTGAATATATTCAGGAAAAAACGCATACGCCCTTTTTGGCCAAGTGCATGATTGTGGACGTTCTGCGTCTTTTCCTATGCTTTAAATGCAATTCCAGTCTACCTCCTAAAATCGGTTTCCTGCAATTCTGCCCCGCTTTCAAGTCCTCTTGGCAGCCTTACTTCAATATATTTTGGAGCATAGCTGTCATTTATAACTCTGCAGGTTTGTGAATTACAGTGCCCCTGAGCTCCTTTCTTCAACTCGCTTTCTTGTGAGCTGGCCGCAACACCGCAGGATTGCTTCAGGGCCTAATCTGGTTCCGGCACGGCACGCTGAGCCTTTGGTTAATTCCCCTTCCTGGTGGGAAATGAGAGTTAAATTTGCCCGTCCAGACACCTCCAGCTAGTCTCTCATTGGTTCTCCCTATTCCTGTTCATCTTCCGCAGAAATTGCAAACTGGGCCAAACAGGAGGTTCAAGGCACTGACTCTCCAAGTGGAGAGAGTGTTAGTAAAGCGTCTGGCATGTTGCACCCGAGTACCAGGGGACGAAAACTGAGACACATTTGAACACGTTTCCCGATCACACGGTGGATCATACTCTGGGTTCCACATGCATGTTTTAGCTGAAGGAAGAATCCCTTCAACCTGGAGACTTGAGACCCATGGAATGGCTACCATGCAATATGACTTCAAAGGGTCTGTATTTGCTCACCGAACCTCACCAATCCTATCACTGCTGCGTTTATGCCGCTGTACACACGCTAGATTCTCTTTCGGAGACATAGAAATCCATAGGTTTTAAGATTCCTACTAGTCAGGTATACTCTTAGGCATTTAATATGGGGTGTTGAGTCCATTTCGTTGAGCAAGGAGTATCTCTTGTCTATTACATATTTGGCTTATGGAATGGTATCTGTGCTCATTTCAATCTCTGGTTTTATGGAGCACCCCAACTCACCTTTCCCCTTAAGCAAGCATAAGTTGGTTTTCTAAATTTGAGACCCTGTTCTGTTTTGTAATTCAGTTCCTGTGTAGCCAAGTTTACATTCCGTGTATTCGTGATATCTTATGATGTTTCTTTTTCTGTGTGACTTATTTCAGTTAGAATCATCGTACCTGAATCCACTCATTATGCTGCTACGGGCCTGATGACATAAATTTCATTACTGAGTGATACTGCATTGTACGTAAGTACCACAACTTCTTTATCCAGTTTTCGCTTTCTGCGATATTGAACTTGTACCGTAAACGAGGTTCTAGTAAACAGAGCCGTTCCAAACTTTGGGGTGGCTGTGTCTTTTTGATTTTAATTTCCCTAAGCTATAGGACCATAAGTGGAAGTGCCCTAGGCTCTGTTGCTTTGTTTTTTAGATGTTTCAGGAAACACCATACACTTCTCCAGAGTGGCAGGTGGCAATTTACATCCCGCCCATCAGCATAACAAGGCCCCCAGTTCTCCATGGACTGTCCTGCCTTTCTGGATTTTACACTTTTTTCAGATGGCCCTTTTGACCGGGGGGCAGTAAGACTTCATTGTAGTGCAGATTTCCTTTGCAAGCTTGCTTGGTTGGCCAAAAAGGGCGTATGCGTTTTTTCCTGAATATATTCAGGAAAAAACGCATACGCCCTTTTTGGCCAAGTGCATGATTGTGGACGTTCTGCGTCTTTTCCTATGCTTTAAATGCAATTCCAGTCTACCTCCTAAAATCGGTTTCCTGCAATTCTGCCCCGCTTTCAAGTCCTCTTGGCAGCCTTACTTCAATATATTTTGGAGCATAGCTGTCATTTATAACTCTGCAGGTTTGTGAATTACAGTGCCCCTGAGCTCCTTTCTTCAACTCGCTTTCTTGTGAGCTGGCCGCAACACCGCAGGATTGCTTCAGGGCCTAATCTGGTTCCGGCACGGCACGCTGAGCCTTTGGTTAATTCCCCTTCCTGGTGGGAAATGAGAGTTAAATTTGCCCGTCCAGACACCTCCAGCTAGTCTCTCATTGGTTCTCCCTATTCCTGTTCATCTTCCGCAGAAATTGCAAACTGGGCCAAACAGGAGGTTCAAGGCACTGACTCTCCAAGTGGAGAGAGTGTTAGTAAAGCGTCTGGCATGTTGCACCCGAGTACCAGGGGACGAAAACTGAGACACATTTGAACACGTTTCCCGATCACACGGTGGATCATACTCTGGGTTCCACATGCATGTTTTAGCTGAAGGAAGAATCCCTTCAACCTGGAGAGTTGAGACCCATGGAATGGCTACCATGCAATATGACTTCAAAGGGTCTGCATTTGCTCACCGAACCTCACCAATCCTATCACTGCTGCGTTTATGCCGCTGTACACACGCTAGATTCTCTTTCGGAGACATAGAAATCCATAGGTTTTAAGATTCCTACTAGTCAGGTATACTCTTAGGCATTTAATATGGGGTGTTGAGTCCATTTCGTTGAGCAAGGAGTATCTCTTGTCTATTACATATTTGGCTTATGGAATGGTATCTGTGCTCATTTCAATCTCTGGTTTTATGGAGCACCCCAACTCACCTTTCCCCCTAAGCAAGCATAAGTTGGTTTTCTAAATTTGAGACCCTGTTCTGTTTTGTAATTCAGTTCCTGTGTAGCCAAGTTTACATTCCGTGTATTCGTGATATCTTATGATGTTTCTTTTTCTGTGTGACTTATTTCAGTTAGAATCATCGTACCTGAATCCACTCATTATGCTGCTACGGGCCTGATGACATAGATTTCATTGCTGAGCGATATTGCATTGTACGTAAGTACCACAACTTCTTTATCCATTTTTCGCATTCTGCGATATTGAACTTGTGCCGTAAATTAGGTTCTAGTAAACAGAGCCGTTCCAAACTTTGGGGTGGCTGTGTCTTTTTGATTGTAATTTCCCTAAGCTATAGGACCATAAGTAGAAGTGCCCTAGGCTCTGTTGCTTTGTTTTTTAGATGTTTCAGGAAACACCATACAGTTCTGCAGAGTGGTGGGTGGCAATTTACATCCCGCCCATCAGCATAACAAGGCCCCCAGTTCTCCATGGACTGTCCTGCCTTTCTGGATTTTACACTTTTTTCAGATGGCCCTTTTGGCCGGGGGGAAGTGAGACTTCATTGTAGTGCAGATTTCCTTTGCAAGCTTGCTTGGTTGGTCAAAAAGGGCGTATGCGTTTTTTCCTGAATATATTCAGGAAAAAACGCATACGCCCTTTTTGGCCAAGTGCATCATTGTGGACGTTCTGCCTCTTTTCCTATGCTTACCACAACTTCTTTATCCAGTTTTCACTTTCTGCGATATTGAACTTGTACCGTGAACGAGGTTCTAGTAACAAGAGCCGTCCCAAACTTTGGGGTGGCTGTGTCTTTTTGATTTTCATTTCCGTAAGCTATAGGACCATAAGTGGAAGTGCCCTAGGCTCTGTTGCTTTGTTTTTTAGATGTTTCAGGAAACACCATAAACTTCTCCAGAGTGGCAGGTGGCAATTTACATCCCACCCATCAGCATAACAAGGCCCCCGGTTCTCCGTGGACTGTCCTGCCTTTCTGGATTTTACACTTTTTTCAGATGGCCCTTTTAACCGGGGGGGGGGGGGAAGTGAGACTTCATTGTAGTGCAGATTTCCTTTGCAAGCTTGCTTGGTTGGCCAAAAAGGGCATATGCGTTTTTTCCTGAATATATTCAGGAAAAAACGCATATGCCCTTTTTGGCCAAGTGCATCATTGTGGACGTTCTGCCTCTTTTCCTATGCTTTAAATGCAATTCCAGTCTACCTCCTGAAATTGGTTTCCTGCAATTCTGCCCCGCTTTCAAGTCCTCTTGGCAGCCTTACTTCAATATATTTTTCGACGATAGCTGTCATTTATAACTCTGCAGTTTTGTGAATTACAGTGCCCCTGAGCTCCTTTCTTCAACTCGCTTCCTTGTGAGCTGGCCGCAACACCGCATGATTGCTTCAGGGCCTAATCTGGTTCCGGCACGGCACGCTGAGCCTTTGGTTAATTTCCCTTCCTGGTGGGAAATGAGAGTTAAATTTGCCCGTCCAGACACCTCCAGCTAGTCTCTCATTGGTTCTCCCTATTCCTGTTCATCTTCCGCAGAAATTTCAAACTGGGCCAAACAGGAGGTTCAAAGCACTGACTCTCCAAGTGGAGAGAGTGTTAGTAAAGCGTCTGGCATGTTGCACCCGAGTACCAGGGGACGAAAACTGAGACACATTTGAACACGTTTCCCGATCACACGGTGGATCATACTCTGGGTTCCACATGCATGTTTTTGCTGAAGGAAGAATCCCTTCAACCTGGAGAGTTGAGACCCATGGAATGGCTACCATGCAATATGACTTCAAAGGGTCTGCATTTGCTCACCGAACCTCACCAATCCTATCACTGCTGCGTTTATGCCGCTGTACACACGCTAGATTCTCTTTCAGAGACATAGCAATCCATAGGTTTTAAGATTCCTACTAGTCAGGTATACTCTTAGGCATTTAATATGGGGTGTTGAGTCCATTTCATTGCGCAAGGAGTAGCTCTTGTCTATTACATATTTGGCTTATGGAATGGTATCTGTGCTCATTTCAATCTCTGGTTTTATGGAGCACCCCAACTCACCTTTCCCCTTAAGCAAGCATAAGTTTGTTTTCTAAATTTGAGACCCTGTTCTGTTTTGTAATTCAGTTCCTGTGTAGCCAAGTTTACATTCCGTGTATTCGTGATATCTTATGATGTTTCTTTTTCTGTGTGACTTATTTCAGTTAGAATCATCGTACCTGAATCCACTCATTATGCTGCTACCGGCCTGATGACATAGATTTCATTGCTGAGCGATATTGCATTGTACGTAAGTACCACAACTTCTTTATCCATTTTTCGCATTCTGCGATATTGAACTTGTGCCGTAAATTAGGTTCTAGTAAACAGAGCCGTCCCAAACTTTGGGGTGGCTGTGTCTTTTTGATTTTAATTTCCAAAGCTATAGGACCATAAGTGGAAGTGCCCTAGGCTCTGTTGCTTTGTTTTTTAGATGTTTCAGGAAACACCATACACTTCTGCAGAGTGACGGGTGGCAATTTACATCCCGCCCATCAGCATAACAAGACCCCCAGTTCTCCATGGACTGTCCCGCCTTTCTGGATTTTACACTTTTTTCAGATGGCCCTTTTGACCGGGGGGAAGTGAGACTTCATTGTAGTGCAGATTTCCTTTGCCAACTTGCTTGGTTGGCCAAAAAGGGCGTACGCGTTTTTTCCTGAATATATTCAGGAAAAAACGCATACGCCCTTTTTGGCCAAGTGCATCACTGTGGACGTTCTGCCTCTTTTCCTATGCTTAAAATGCAATTCCAGTCTACCTCCTGAAATCAGTTTCCTGCAATTCTGCCCCGCTTTCAAGTCCTATTGGCAGCCTTACTTCAATATATTTTTGGACGATAGCTGTCATTTATAACTCTGCAGGTTTGTGAATTACAGTGCCCCTGAGCTCCTTTCTTCAACTCGCTTTCTTGTGAGCTGGCCGCAACACCGCAGGATTTCTTCAGGCCCTAATCTGGTTCCGGCACGGCACACTGAGCCTTTGGTTAATTCCCCTTCCTGGTGGGAAATGAGAGTTAAATTTGCCCGTCCAGACACCTCCAGCTAGTCTCTCATTGGTTCTCCCTATTCCTGTTCATCTTCCGCAGAAATTGCAAACTGGGCCAAACAGGAGGTTCAAGGCACTGACTCTCCATGTGGGGAGAGTGTTAGTAAAGCATCTGGAATGTTGCACCCGAGTACCAGGGGACGAAAACTGAGACACATTTGAACACGTTTCCCGATCACACGGTGGATCATACTCTGGGTTCCACATGCATGTTTTAGCTGAAGGAAGAATCCCTTCAACCTGGAGAGTTGAGACCCATGGAATGGCTACCATGAAATATGACTTCAAAGGGTCTGCATTTGCTCACCGAACCTTACCAATCCTATCACTGCTGCGTTTATGCCGGTGTACACACGCTTCATTCTCTTTCAGAGGCATATCCATCCATAGGTTTTAAGATTCTTACTAGTCAGGTATACTCTTAGGCATTTAATATGTGTTGTTGCATCCATTTCGTTGAGCAAGGTATAGCTCTTTTCTATTACATGTTTGGCTTATGGAATGGTATCTGTGCTCATTTCAATCTCTGGTTTTATGGAGCACCCCAACTCACCTTTCCCCTTAAGCAAGCATAAGTTGGTTTTCTAAATTTGAGACCCTGTTCTGTTTTGTAATTCAGTTCCTGTGTAGCCAAGTTTACGTTCCGTATATTAGTGATATCTTGTGATGTTTCTTTTTCTGTGTGACTTATTTCAGTTAGAATCATCGTAGCTGAATCCACTCATTATGCTGCTACGGGCCTGATGACATAGATTTCATTGCTGAGTGATATTGCATTGTACGTAAGTACCACAACTTCTTTATCCAGTTTTCGCTTTCTGCGATATTGAACTTGTACCATAAACGAGGTTCTAGTAAACAGAGCCGTCCCAAACTTTGGGGTGGCTGTGTCTTTTTGATTTTAATTTCCCTAAGCTATAGGACCATAAGTGGAAGTACCCTAGGCTCTGTTGCTTTGTTTTTTAGATGTTTCAGGAAACACCATACACTTCTCCAGAGTGGCAGGTGGCAATTTACATCCCGCCCATCAGCATAACAAGGCCCCCAGTTCTCCATGGACTGTCCTGCCTTTCTGGATTTTACACTTTTTTCAGATGGCCCTTTTGACCGGGGGGAAGTGAGACTTCATTGTAGTGAAGATTTCCTTTGCAAGCTTGCTTGGTTGGCCAAAAAGGGCGTATGCGTTTTTTCCTGAATATATTCAGGAAAAAACGCATAAGCCCTTTTTGGCCAAGTGTATCATTGTGGACATTCTGCGTCTTTTCCTATGCTTTAAATGCAATTCCAGTCTACCTCCTAAAATCGGTTTCCTGCAATTCTGCCCCGCTTTCAAGTCCTCTTGCAGCCTTACTTCAATATATTTTTGGACGATAGCTGTCATTTATAACTCTGCAGGTTTGTGAATTACAGTGCTCCTGAGCTCCTTTCTTCAAGTCGCTTTCTTGTGAGCTGGCCGCAACACCGCAGGATTGCTTCAGGGCCTAATCTGGTTCCGACACGGCACGCTGAGCCTTTGGTTATTTCCCCTTCCTGTTGGGAAATGAGAGTTAAATTTGCCCGTCCAGACACCTCCAGCTAGTCTCTCATTGGTTCTCCCTATTCCTGTTCATGTTCCACAGAAATTGCAAACTGGGCCAAACAGGAGGTTCAAGGCACTGACTCTCCAAGTGGGGAGAGTGTTAGTAAAGCGTCTGGAATGTTGCACTCGAGTACCAGGGGACGAAAACTGAGACACATTTGAACATGTTTCCCGATCACATGGTGGATCATACTCTGGGTTCCACATGCATGTTTTAGCTGAAGGAAGAATCCCTTCAACCTGGAGAGTTGAGACCCATGGAATGGCTACCATGCAATATGACTTCAAAGGGTCTGCATTTGCTCACCGAACCTCACCAATCCAATCACTGCTGCATTTATGCCGCTGTACACATGCTTGATTCTCTTTCGGAGACATAGCAATCCATAGGTTTTAAGATTCTTACTAGTCAGGTATACTCTTAGGCATTTAATATGTGGTGTTGAGTCCATTTCGTTGAGCAAGGAGTAGCTCTTGTCTATTACATATTTGGCTTATGGAATGGTATCTGTGCTCATTTCAATCTCTGGTTTTATGCAGCACCCCAACTCACCTTTCCCCTTAAGCAAGCATAAGTTGGTTTTCTAAATTTGAGACCCTGTTCTGTTTTGTAATTCAGCTCCTGTGTAGCCAAGTTTACATTCTGTGTATTAGTGATATCTTATGATGTTTCGTTTTCTGCGTGACTTATTTCAGTTAGAATCATCGTACCTGAATCCACTCATTATGCTGCTACGGGCCTGATGACATAGATTTCATTGCTGAGTGATATTGCATTGTACGTAAGTACCACAACTTCTTTATCCAGTTTTCACTTTCTGCGATATTGAACTTGTACCGTAAATGAGGTTCTAGTAAACAGAGCCGTCCCAAACTTTGGGGTGGCTGTGTCTTTTTGATTTTAATTTCCCTAAGCTATAGGCCCATAAGTGGAAGTGCCCTAGGCTCTGTTGCTTTGTTTTTTAGATGTTTCAGGAAACACCATACACTTTTCCAGAGTGGCTGGTGCCAATTTACATCCCGCCCATCAGCATAACAATGCCCCCAGTTCTCCATGGACTGTCCCTCCTTTCTGGATTTTACACATTTTTCAGATGGCCCTTTTGACCGGGGGGAAGTGAGACTTCATTGTAGTGCAGATTGCCTTTACAAGCTTGCTTGGTTGGCCAAAAAGGGCGTATGCGTTTTTTCCTGAATATATTCAGGAAAAAACGCATATGCCCTTTCTGGCCAAGTGCATCATTGTGGACGTTCTGCCTCTTTTCCTATGCTTTAAATGCAATTCCAGTCTACCTCCTGAAATCGGTTTCCTGCAATTTTGCCCCGCTTTCAAGTCCTCTTGGCAGCCTGACTTCAAACTATTTTTGGACGAGAGCTGTCATTTATAACTCTGCATGTTTGTGAATTACAGTGCCCCTGAGCACGTTTCTTCAACTCGCTTTCTTGTGAGCTGGCCGCAGCACCGCAGGATTCTTTCAGGCCCTAATCTGGTTCCGGCACGGCACGCTGAGCCTTTGGTTAATTCCCCTTCCTGGTGGGAAATGAGAGTTAAATATGCCCGTCCAGGCACCTCCAGCTAGTCTCTCATTGGTTCTCCCTATTCCTGTTCATCTTCCACAGAAATTGCAAACTGGGCCAAACAGGAGGTTCAAGGCACTGACTCTCCAAGTGGGGAGAGTGTTAGTAAAGCGTCTGGAATGTTGCACCCGAGTACCAGGGGACAAAAACTGAGACACATTTGAACACGTTTCCCGATCACACGGTGGATCATACTCTGGGTTCCACATGCATGTTTTAGCTGAAGGAAGAATCCCTTCAACCTGGAGACTTGAGACCCATGGAATGGCTACCATGCAATATGACTTCAAAGGGTCTGCATTTGCTCACCGAACCTCACCAATGCTATCACTGCTGCGTTTATGCCGCTGTACACACGCTTGATTCTCTTTCGGACACATAGCAATCCATAGGTTTTAAGATTCTTACTAGTCACGTATACTCTTAGGCATTTAATATGTGGTATTGAGTCCATTTCGTTGAGCAAGGACTAGCTCTTGTCTATTACATATTTGGCTTATGGAATGGTATCTGTGCTCATTTCAATCTCTGGTTTTATGGAGCACCCCAACTCACGTTTCCCCTTAAGCAAGCATAAGTTGGTTTTCTAAATTTGAGACCCTGTTCTGTTTTGTAATTCAGTTCCTGTGTAGCCAAGTTTACATTCCGTGTATTCGTGATATCTTATGATGTTTCTTTTTCTGTGTAACTTATCTCAGTTAGAATCATCGCACCTGAATCCACTCATTATGCTGCTATGGGCCTGATGACATAGATTTCATTGCTGAGCGATATTGCATTGTACGTAAGTACCACAACTTCTTTATCCAGTTTTCGCTTTCTGCGATATTGAACTTGTGCCGTAAATTAGGTTCTAGTAACCAGAGCCGTCCCAAACTTTGGGGTGGCTGTGTCTTTTTGATTTTAATTTCCCTAAGCTATAGGACCATAAGTGGAAGTGCCCTAGCCTCTGTTGCTTTGTTTTTTAGATGTTTCAGGAAACACCATACACTTTTCCAGAGTGGCAGGTGGCAATTTACATCCCGCCCATCAGCATAAAAAGGCCCCCAGTTCTCTATGGACTGTCCCGCCTTTCTGGATTTTACACTTTTTTCAGACGACCCTTTTGACCGGGGGGAAGTGAGACTTCATTGTAGTGCAGATTTCCTTTGCAAGCTTGCTTGGTTGGCCAAAAAGGGCGTATGCGTTTTTTCCTGAATATATTCAAGAAAAAACGCATACGCCCTTTTTGGCCAAGTGCATCATTGTGGACGTTCTGCCTATTTTCCTATGCTTACCACAACTTCTTTATCCAGTTTTCGCTTTCTGCGATATTGAACTTGTACCGTAAACGAGGTTCTAGTAAACAGAGCCGTCCCAAACTTTGGGGTGGCTGTGTCTTTTTGATTTTAATTTCCCTAAGCTATAGGACCATAAGTGGAAGTGCCCTAGGCTCTGTTGCTTTGTTTTTTAGATGTTTCAGGAAACACCATACACTTCTCCAGAGTGGCAGGTGGCAATTTACATCCCGCCCATCAGCATAACAAGGCCCCCAGTTCTCCATGGACTGTCCTGCCTTTCTGGATTTTACACTTTTTTCAGATGGCCCTTTTGACCGGGGGGAAGTGAGACTTCATTGTAGTGCAGATTTCCTTTGCAAGCTTGCTTGGTTTGCCAAAAAGGGCGTATGCGTTTTTTCCTGAATATATTCAGGAAAAAACGCATACGCCCTTTTTGGCCAAGTGCATCATTGTGGACGTTCTGCCTCTTTTCCTATGCTTTAAATGCAATTCCAGTCTACCTCCTGAAATCGGTTTCCTGCAATTTTGCCCCGCTTTCAAGTCCTCTTGGCAGCCTGACTTCAAACTATTTTTGGACGAGAGCTGTCATTTATAACTCTGCAGGTTTGTGAATTACAGTGCCCCTGAGCACGTTTCTTCAACTCGCTTTCTTGTGAGCTGGCCGCAACACCGCAGGATTCTTTCAGGCCCTAATCTGGTTCCGGCACGGCACGCTGAGCCTTTGGTTAATTCCCCTTCCTGGTGGGAAATGAGAGTTAAATATGCCCGTCCAGGCACCTCCAGCTAGTCTCTCATTGGTTCTCCCTATTCCTGTTCATCTTCCACAGAAATTGCAAACTGGGCCAAACAGGAGGTACAAGGCACTGACTCTCCAAGTGGGGATAGTGTTAGTAAAGCGTCTGGAATGTTGCACCCGAGTACCAGGGGACAAAAACTGAGACACATTTGAACACGTTTCCCGATCACACGGTGGATCATACTCTGGGTTCCACATGCATGTTTTAGCTGAAGGAAGAATCCCTTCAACCTGGAGAGTTGAGACCCATGGAATGGCTACCATGCAATATGACTTCAAAGGGTCTGCATTTGCTCACCGAACCTCACCAATGCTATCACTGCTGCGTTTATGCCGCTGTACACACGCTTGATTCTCTTTCGGAGACATAGCAATCCATAGGTTTTAAGATTCTTACTAGTCACGTATACTCTTAGGCATTTAATATGTGGTGTTGAGTCCATTTCGTTGAGCAAGGACTAGCTCTTGTCTATTACATATTTGGCTTATGGAATGGTATCTGTGCTCATTTCAATCTCTGGTTTTATGGAGCACCCCAACTCACGTTTCCCCTTAAGCAAGCATAAGTTGGTTTTCTAAATTTGAGACCGTGTTCTGTTTTGTAATTCAGTTCCTGTGTAGCCAAGTTTACATTCCGTGTATTCGTGATATCTTATGATGTTTCTTTTTCTGTGTAACTTATCTCAGTTAGAATCATCGCACCTGAATCCACTCATTATGCTGCTATGGGCCTGATGACATAGATTTCATTGCTGAGCGATATTGCATTGTACGTAAGTACCACAACTTCTTTATCCAGTTTTCGCTTTCTGCGATATTGAACTTGTGCCGTAAATTAGGTTCTAGTAACCAGAGCCGTCCCAAACTTTGGGGTGGCTGTGTCTTTTTGATTTTAATTTCCCTAAGCTATAGGACCATAAGTGGAAGTGCCCTAGCCTCTGTTGCTTTGTTTTTTAGATGTTTCAGGAAACACCATACACTTTTCCAGAGTGGCAGGTGGCAATTTACATCCCGCCCATCAGCATAAAAAGGCCCCCAGTTCTCTATGGACTGTCCCGCCTTTCTGGATTTTACACTTTTTTCAGACGACCCTTTTGACCGGGGGGAAGTGAGACTTCATTGTAGTGCAGATTTCCTTTGCAAGCTTGCTTGGTTGGCCAAAAAGGGCGTATGCGTTTTTTCCTGAATATATTCAAGAAAAAACGCATACGCCCTTTTTGGCCAAGTGCATCATTGTGGACGTTCTGCCTATTTTCCTATGCTTACCACAACTTCTTTATCCAGTTTTCGCTTTCTGCGATATTGAACTTGTACCGTAAACGAGGTTCTAGTAAACAGAGCCGTCCCAAACTTTGGGGTGGCTGTGTCTTTTTGATTTTAATTTCCCTAAGCTATAGGACCATAAGTGGAAGTGCCCTAGGCTCTGTTGCTTTGTTTTCTAGATGTTTCAGGAAACACCATACACTTCTCCAGAGTGGCAGGTGGCAATTTACATCCCGCCCATCAGCATAACAAGGCCCCCAGTGCTCCATGGACTATCCTGCCTTTCTGGATTTTACACTTTTTTCAGATGGCCCTTTTGACCGGGGGGAAGTGAGACTTCATTGTAGTGCAGATTTCCTTTGCAAGCTTGCTTGGTTTGCCAAAAAGGGCGTATGCGTTTTTTCCTGAATATATTCAGGAAAAAACGCATACGCCCTTTTTGGCCAAGTGCATCATTGTGGACGTTCTGCCTCTTTTCCTATGCTTTAAATGCAATTCCAGTCTACCTCCTGAAATCGGTTTCCTGCAATTTTGCCCCGCTTTCAAGTCCTCTTGGCAGCCTGACTTCAAACTATTTTTGGACGAGAGCTGTCATTTATAACTCTGCAGGTTTGTGAATTACAGTGCCCCTGAGCACGTTTCTTCAACTCGCTTTCTTGTGAGCTGGCCGCAACACCGCAGGATTCTTTCAGGCCCTAATCTGGTTCCGGCACGGCACGCTGAGCCTTTGGTTAATTCCCCTTCCTGGTGGGAAATGAGAGTTAAATATGCCCGTCCAGGCACCTCCAGCTAGTCTCTCATTGGTTCTCCCTATTCCTGTTCATCTTCCACAGAAATTGCAAACTGGGCCAAACAGGAGGTACAAGGCACTGACTCTCCAAGTGGGGATAGTGTTAGTAAAGCGTCTGGAATGTTGCACCCGAGTACCAGGGGACAAAAACTGAGACACATTTGAACACGTTTCCCGATCACACGGTGGATCATACTCTGGGTTCCACATGCATGTTTTAGCTGAAGGAAGAATCCCTTCAACCTGGAGAGTTGAGACCCATGGAATGGCTACCATGCAATATGACTTCAAAGGGTCTGCATTTGCTCACCGAACCTCACCAATGCTATCACTGCTGCGTTTATGCCGCTGTACACACGCTTGATTCTCTTTCGGACACATAGCAATCCATAGGTTTTAAGATTCTTACTAGTCACGTATACTCTTAGGCATTTAATATGTGGTGTTGAGTCCATTTCGTTGAGCAAGGACTAGCTCTTGTCTATTACATATTTGGCTTATGGAATGGTATCTGTGCTCATTTCAATCTCTGGTTTTATGGAGCACCCCAACTCACGTTTCCCCTTAAGCAAGCATAAGTTGGTTTTCTAAATTTGAGACCGTGTTCTGTTTTGTAATTCAGTTCCTGTGTAGCCAAGTTTACATTCCGTGTATTCGTGATATCTTATGATGTTTCTTTTTCTGTGTAACTTATCTCAGTTAGAATCATCGCACCTGAATCCACTCATTATGCTGCTATGGGCCTGATGACATAGATTTCATTGCTGAGCGATATTGCATTGTACGTAAGTACCACAACTTCTTTATCCAGTTTTCGCTTTCTGCGATATTGAACTTGTGCCGTAAATTAGGTTCTAGTAACCAGAGCCGTCCCAAACTTTGGGGTGGCTGTGTCTTTTTGATTTTAATTTCCCTAAGCTATAGGACCATAAGTGGAAGTGCCCTAGCCTCTGTTGCTTTGTTTTTTAGATGTTTCAGGAAACACCATACACTTTTCCAGAGTGGCAGGTGGCAATTTACATCCCGCCCATCAGCATAAAAAGGCCCCCAGTTCTCTATGGACTGTCCCGCCTTTCTGGATTTTACACTTTTTTCAGACGACCCTTTTGACCGGGGGGAAGTGAGACTTCATTGTAGTGCAGATTTCCTTTGCAAGCTTGCTTGGTTGGCCAAAAAGGGCGTATGCGTTTTTTCCTGAATATATTCAAGAAAAAACGCATACGCCCTTTTTGGCCAAGTGCATCATTGTGGACGTTCTGCCTATTTTCCTATGCTTACCACAACTTCTTTATCCAGTTTTCGCTTTCTGCGATATTGAACTTGTACCGTAAACGAGGTTCTAGTAAACAGAGCCGTCCCAAACTTTGGGGTGGCTGTGTCTTTTTGATTTTAATTTCCCTAAGCTATAGGACCATAAGTGGAAGTGCCCTAGGCTCTGTTGCTTTGTTTTCTAGATGTTTCAGGAAACACCATACACTTCTCCAGAGTGGCAGGTGGCAATTTACATCCCGCCCATCAGCATAACAAGGCCCCCAGTTCTCCATGGACTATCCTGCCTTTCTGGATTTTACACTTTTTTCAGATGGCCCTTTTGACCGGGGGGAAGTGAGACTTCATTGTAGTGCAGATTTCCTTTGCAAGCTTGCTTGGTTTGCCAAAAAGGGCGTATGCGTTTTTTCCTGAATATATTCAGGAAAAAACGCATACGCCCTTTTTGGCCAAGTGCATCATTGTGGACGTTCTGCCTCTTTTCCTATGCTTTAAATGCAATTCCAGTCTACCTCCTGAAATCGGTTTCCTGCAATTTTGCCCCGCTTTCAAGTCCTCTTGGCAGCCTGACTTCAAACTATTTTTGGACGAGAGCTGTCATTTATAACTCTGCATGTTTGTGAATTACAGTGCCCCTGAGCACGTTTCTTCAACTCGCTTTCTTGTGAGCTGGCCGCAACACCGCAGGATTCTTTCAGGCCCTAATCTGGTTCCGGCACGGCACGCTGAGCCTTTGGTTAATTCCCCTTCCTGGTGGGAAATGAGAGTTAAATATGCCCGTCCAGGCACCTCCAGCTAGTCTCTCATTGGTTCTCCCTATTCCTGTTCATCTTCCACAGAAATTGCAAACTGGGCCAAACAGGAGGTTCAAGGCACTGACTCTCCAAGTGGGGAGAGTGTTAGTAAAGCGTCTGGAATGTTGCACCCGAGTACCAGGGGACAAAAACTGAGACACATTTGAACACGTTTCCCGATCACACGGTGGATCATACTCTGGGTTCCACATGCATGTTTTAGCTGAAGGAAGAATCCCTTCAACCTGGAGAGTTGACACCCATGGAATGGCTACCATGCAATATGACTTCAAAGGGTCTGCATTTGCTCACCGAACCTCACCAATGCTATCACTGCTGCGTTTATGCCGCTGTACACACGCTTGATTCTCTTTCGGACACATAGCAATCCATAGGTTTTAAGATTCTTACTAGTCACGTATACTCTTAGGCATTTAATATGTGGTGTTGAGTCCATTTCGTTGAGCAAGTACTAGCTCTTGGCTATTACATATTTGGCTTATGGAATGGTATCTGTGCTCATTTCAATCTCTGGTTTTATGGAGCACCCCAACTCACGTTTCCCCTTAAGCAAGCATAAGTTGGTTTTCTAAATTTGAGACCCTGTTCTGTTTTGTAATTCAGTTCCTGTGTAGCCAAGTTTACATTCCGTGTATTCGTGATATCTTATGATGTTTCTTTTTCTGTGTAACTTATCTCAGTTAGAATCATCGCACCTGAATCCACTCATTATGCTGCTATGGGCCTGATGACATAGATTTCATTGCTGAGCGATATTGCATTGTACGTAAGTACCACAACTTCTTTATCCAGTTTTCGCTTTCTGCGATATTGAACTTGTGCCGTAAATTAGGTTCTAGTAACCAGAGCCGTCCCAAACTTTGGGGTGGCTGTGTCTTTTTGATTTTAATTTCCCTAAGCTATAGGACCATAAGTGGAAGTGCCCTAGCCTCTGTTGCTTTGTTTTTTAGATGTTTCAGGAAACACCATACACTTTTCCAGAGTGGCAGGTGGCAATTTACATCCCGCCCATCAGCATAAAAAGGCCCCCAGTTCTCTATGGACTGTCCCGCCTTTCTGGATTTTACACTTTTTTCAGACGACCCTTTTGACCGGGGGGAAGTGAGACTTCATTGTAGTGCAGATTTCCTTTGCAAGCTTGCTTGGTTGGCCAAAAAGGGCGTATGCGTTTTTTCCTGAATATATTCAAGAAAAAACGCATACGCCCTTTTTGGCCAAGTGCATCATTGTGGACGTTCTGCCTATTTTCCTATGCTTACCACAACTTCTTTATCCAGTTTTCGCTTTCTGCGATATTGAACTTGTACCGTAAACGAGGTTCTAGTAAACAGAGCCGTCCCAAACTTTGGGGTGGCTGTGTCTTTTTGATTTTAATTTCCCTAAGCTATAGGACCATAAGTGGAAGTGCCCTAGGCTCTGTTGCTTTGTTTTTTAGATGTTTCAGGAAACACCATACACTTCTCCAGAGTGGCAGGTGGCAATTTACATCCCGCCAATCAGCATAACAAGGCCCCCAGTTCTCCATGGACTATCCTGCCTTTCTGGATTTTACACTTTTTTCAGATGGCCCTTTTGACCGGGGGGAAGTGAGACTTCATTGTAGTGCAGATTTCCTTTGCAAGCTTGCTTGGTTTGCCAAAAAGGGCGTATGCGTTTTTTCCTGAATATATTCAGGAAAAAACGCATACGCCCTTTTTGGCCAAGTGCATCATTGTGGACATTCTGCGTCTTTTCCTATGCTTTAAATGCAATTCCAGTCTACCTCCTAAAATCGGTTTCCTGCAATTCTGCCCTGCTTTCAAGTCCTCTTGGCAGCCTTACTTCAATATATTTTTGGACGATAGCTGTCATTTATAACTCTGCAGGTTTGTGAATTACAGTGCCCCTGAGCTCCTTTCTTCAACTCGCTTTCTTGTGAGCTGGCCGCAACACCGCAGGATTGCTTCAGGGCCTAATCTGGTTCCGACAAGGCACGCTGAGCCTTTGGTTAATTCCTCTTCCTGGTGGGAAATGAGAGTTAAATTTGCCCGTCCAGACACCTCCAGCTAGTCTCTCATTGGTTCTCCCTATTCCTGTTCATCTTCCACAGAAATTGCAAACTGGGCCAAACAGGAGGTTCAAGGCACTGACTCTCCAAGTGGGGAGCGTGTTAGTAAAGCGTCTGGAATGTTGCACCCGAGGACCAGGGGACGAAAACTGAGACACATTTGAACACGTTTCCCGATCACACGGTGGATCATACTCTGGGTTCCACATGCATGTTTTAGCTGAAGGAAGAATCCCTTCAACCTGGAGAGTTGAGACCCATGGAATGGCTACCATGCAATATGACTTCAAAGGGTCTCCATTTGCTCACCGAACCTCACCAATCCTATCACTGCTGCGTTTATGCCGCAGTACACACGCTTGATTCTCTTTCGGAGACATAGCAATCCATAGGTTTTAAGATTCCTACTAGTCACGTATACTCTTAGGCGTTTAATATGGGGTGTTGAGTCCAGTTCGTTGAGCGAGGTGTAGCTCTTGTCTATTACATATTTGGCTTATGGAATGGTATCTGTGCTCATTTCAATCTCTGGTTTTATGGAGCACCCCAACTCACGTTTCCCCTTAAGAAAGCATAAGTTGGTTTTCTAAATTTGAGACCCTGTTCTGTTTTGTAATTCAGTTCTGGTGTAGCCAAGTTTACGTTCCGTGTATTAGTGATATCTTATGATGTTTCTTTTTCTGTGTGACTTATTTCAGTTAGAATCATCGTACCTGAATCCACTCATTATGCTGCTACGGGCCTGATGACATAGATTTCATTGCTGAGCGATATTGCATTGTACGTAAGTACCACAACTCCTTTATCCAGTTTTTGCTTTCTGTGGTATTGAACTTCTACCATAAACGAGGTTCTAGTAAACAGAGCCGTCCCAAACTTTGGGGTGGCTGTTTCTTTTTGATTTTAATTTCCCTAAGCTATAGGACCATAAGTGGAAGTGCCCTAGGCTCTGTTGCTTTGTTTTTTAGATGTTTCAGGAAACACCATACACTTCTCCAGAGTGGCGGGTGGCAATTTACATCCCGCCCATCAGCATAACAAGGCCCCCAGTTCTCCATGGACTGTCCTGCCTTTCTGGATTTTACACTTTTTTCAGATGGCCCTTTTGACCGATGGGAAGTGAGACTTCATTGTAGTGCAGATTTCCTTTACAAGCTTGCTTGGTTGGCCAAAAAGGGCGTATGCGTTTTTTCCTGAATATATTCAGGAAAAAACGCATACGCCCTTTTTGGCCAAGTGCATCATTGTGGACGTTCTGCCTCTTTTCCTATGCTTTAAATGCAATTCCAGTCTACCTCCTGAAATCGGTTTCCTGCAATTCTGCCCCGCTTTCAAGTCCTCTTGGCAGCCTTACTTCAATATATTTTTGGACGATAGCTGTCATTTATAACTCTGCAGGTTTGTGAATTACAGTGCCCCTGAGCTCCTTTCTTCAACTCGCTTTCTTGTGAGCTTGCCGCAACACCGCAGGATTGCTTCAGGGCCTAATCTGGTTCCGGCACGGCACGCTGAGCCTTTGAATAATTCCTCTTCCTGGTGGGAAATGAGAGTTAAATTTGCCCGTCCAGACACCTCCAGCTAGTCTCTCATTGGTTCTCCCTATTCCTGTTCATCTTCCGCAGAAATTGCAAACTGAGCCAAACAGGAGGTTCAAGGCACTGACTCTCCAAGTGGGGAGAGTGTTAGTAAAGCGTCTGGAATGTTGCACCCGAGTACCAGGGGACAAAAACTGAGACACATTTGAACACGTTTCGCGATCACACGGTGGATCATACTCTGGGTTCCACATGCATGTTTTAGCTGAAGGAAGAATCCCTTCAACCTGGAGAGTTGAGACCCATGGAATGGCTACCATGCAATATGACTTCAAAGGGTCTGCATTTGCTCACCGAACCTCACCAATGCTATCACTGCTGCGTTTATGCCGCTGTACACACGCTTGATTCTCTTTCGGAGACATAGCAATCCATAGGTTTTAAGATTCTTACTAGTCACGTATACTCTTAGGCATTTAATATGTGGTGTTGAGTCCATTTCGTTGAGCAAGGAGTAGCTCTTGGCTATTACATATTTGGCTTATGGAATGGTATCTGTGCTCATTTCAATCTCTGGTTTTATGGAGCACCCCAACTCACGTTTCCCCTTAAGCAAGCATAAGTTGGTTTTCTAAATTTGAGACCCTGTTCTGTTTTGTAATTCAGTTCCTGTGTAGCCAAGTTTACATTCCGTGTATTCGTGATATCTTATGATGTTTCTTTTTCTGTGTAACTTATCTCAGTTAGAATCATCGCACCTGAATCCACTCATTATGCTTCTATGGGCCTGATGACATAGATTTCTTTGCTGAGCGATATTGCATTGTACGTAAGTACCAGAACTTCTTTATCCAGTTTTCGCTTTCTGCGATATTGAACTTGTGCCGTAAATTAGGTTCTAGTAACCAGAGCCGTCCCAAACTTTGGGGTGGCTGTGTCTTTTTGATTTTAATTTCCCTAAGCTATAGGACCATAAGTGGAAGTGCCCTAGCCTCTGTTGCTTTGTTTTTTAGATGTTTCAGGAAACACCATACACTTTTCCAGAGTGGCAGGTGGCAATTTACATCCCGCCCATCAGCATAAAAAGGCCCCCAGTTCTCCATGGACTGTTCCGCCTTTCTGGATTTTACTCTTTTTTCAGACGACCCTTTTGACCGGGGGGAAGTGAGACTTCATTGTAGTGCAGATTTCCTTTGCAAGCTTGCTTGGTTGGCCAAAAAGGGCGTATGCGTTTTTTCCTGAATATATTCAAGAAAAAACGCATACGCCCTTTTTGACCAAGTGCATCATTGTGGACGTTCTGCCTATTTTCCTATGCTTACCACAACTTCTTTATCCAGTTTTCGCTTTCTGCGATATTGAACTTGTACCGTAAACGAGGTTCTAGTAAACAGAGCCGTCCCAAACTTTGGGGTGGCTGTGTCTTTTTGATTTTAATTTCCCTAAGCTATAGGACCATAAGTGGAAGTGCCCTAGGCTCTGTTGCTTTGTTTTTTAGATGTTTCAGGAAACACCATACACTTCTCCATAGTGGCAGGTGGCAATTTACATCCCGCCCATCAGCATAACAAGGCCCCCAGTTCTCCATGGACTGTCCTGCCTTTCTGGATTTTACACTTTTTTAAGATGGCCCTTTTGACCGGGGGAAAGTGAGACTTCATTGTAGTGCAGATTTCCTTTGCAAGCTTGCTTGGTTGGCCAAAAAGGGCGTATGCGTTTTTTCCTGAATATATTCAGGAAAAAACGCATACGCCCTTTTTGGCCAAGTGCATCATTGTGGACATTCTGCGTCTTTTCCTATGCTTTAAATGCAATTCCAGTCTACCTCCTAAAATCGGTTTCCTGCAATTCTGCCCTGCTTTCAAGTCCTCTTGGCAGCCTTACTTCAATATATTTTTGGACGATAGCTGTCATTTATAACTCTGCAGGTTTGTGAATTACAGTGCCCCTGAGCTCCTTTCTTCAACTCGCTTTCTTGTGAGCTGGCCGCAACACCGCAGGATTGCTTCAGGGCCTAATCTGGTTCCGACAAGGCATGCTGAGCCTTTGGTTAATTCCCCTTCCTGGTGGGAAATGAGAGTTAAATTTGCCCGTCCAGACACCTCCAGCTAGTCTCTCATTAGTTCTCCCTATTCCTGTTCATCTTCCACAGAAATTGCAAACTGGGCCAAACAGGAGGTTCAAGGCACTGACTCTCCAAGTGGGGAGAGTGTTAGTAAAGCGTCTGGAATGTTGCACCCGAGTACCAGGGGACGAAAACTGAGACACATTTGAACACGTTTCCTGATCACACGGTGGATCATACTGTGGGTTCCACATGCATGTTTTAGCTGAAGGAAGAATCCCTTCAACCTGGAGAGTTGAGACCCATGGAATGGCTACCATGCAATATGACTTCAAAGGGTCTGCATTTGCTCACCGAACCTCACCAGTCCTATCACTGCTGCGTTTATGCCGCAGTACACACGCTTGATTCTCTTTCGGAGACATAGCAATGCATAGATTTTAAGATTCCTACTAGTCACGTATACTCTTAGGCGTTTAATATGGGGTGTTGAGTCCATTTCGTTGAGCAAGGTGTAGCTCTTGTCTATTACATATTTGGCTTATGGAATGGTATCTGTGCTCATTTCAATCTCTGGTTTTATGGAGCACCCCAACTCACCTTTCCCCTTAAGAAAGCATAAGTTGGTTTTCTAAATTTGAGACCCTGTTCTGTTTTGTAATTCAGTTCCGGTGTAGCCAAGTTTACGTTCCGTGTATTAGTGATATCTTATGATGTTTCTTTTTCTGTGTGACTTATTTCAGTTAGAATCATCGTACCTGAATCCACTCATTATGCTGCTATGGGCCTGATGACATAGATTTCATTGCTGAGCGATATTGCATTGTACGTAAGTACCACAACTCCTTTATCCAGTTTTTGCTTTCTGTGGTATTGAACTTCTACCATAAACGAGGTTCTAGTAAACAGAGCCGTCCCAAACTTTGGGGTGGCTGTTTCTTTTTTATTTTAATTTCCCTAAGCTATAGGACCATAAGTGGAAGTGCCCTAGGCTCTGTTGCTTTGTTTTTTAGATGTTTCAGGAAACACCATACACTTCTCCACAGTGGCGGGTGGCAATTTACATCCCGCCCATCAGCATAACAAGGCCCCCAGTTCTCCATGGACTGTCCTGCCTTTCTGGATTTTACACTTTTTTCAGATGGCCCTTTTGACCGATGGGAAGTGAGACTTCATTGTAGTGCAGATTTCCTTTACAAGCTTGCTTGGTTGGCCAAAAAGGGCGTATGCGTTTTTTTCCTGAATATATTCAGGAAAAAACGCATACGCCCTTTTTGGCCAAGTGCATCATTGTGGACGTTCTGTCTCTTTTCCTATGCTTTAAATGCAATTCCAGTCTACCTCCTGAAATTGGTTTCCTGCAATTCTGCCCCGCTTTCAAGTCCTCTTGGCAGCCTTACTTCAATATATTTTTGGACGATAGCTGTCATTTATAACTCTGCACGTTTGTGAATTACACTGCCCCTGAGCTCCTTTCTTCAACTCGCTCTCTTGTGAGCTGGCCGCAACACTGCAGGATTGCTTCAGGGCCTAATCTGGTTCCGGCACGGCACGCTGAGCCTTTGATTAATTCCTCTTCCTGGTGGGAAATGAGAGTTAAATTTGCCCGTCCAGACACCTCCAGCTAGTCTCTCATTGGTTCTCCCTATTCCTGTTCATCTTCCGCAGAAATTGCAAACTGGGCCAAACAGGAGTTTCAAGGCACTGACTCTCCAAGTGGGGAGAGTGTTAGTAAAGCGTCTGGAATGTTGCACCCGAGTACCAGGGTACGAAAACTGAGACACATTTGAACACGTTTCCCGATCACACGGTGGATCATACTCTGGGTTCCACATGCATGTTTTAGCTGAAGGAAGAATCCCTTCAACCTGGAGAGTTGAGACCAATGGAATGGCTACCATGCAATATGACTTCAAAGGGTCTGCATTTTCTCACTGAACCTCACCAATCCTATCACTGCTGTGTTTATGCCGCTGTACACACGCTTGATTCTTTTTCGGAGACATAGCAATCCATAGGTTTTTAGATTCCTACTAGTCAGGTATACTCTTAGGCACTTAATGTGGGGTGTTGAGTCCATTTCATTGAGCAAGGAGTAGCTCTTGTCTATTACATATTTGGCTTATGGAATGGTATCTGTGCTCATTTCAATCTCTGGTTTTATGGAGCACCCCAACTCACCTTTCCCCTTAAGAAAGCATAAGTTGGTTTTCTAAATTTGAGACCCTGTTCTGTTTTGTAATTCAGTTCCGGTGTAGCCAAGTTTACGTTCCGTGTATTAGTGATATCTTATGATGTTTCTTTTTCTGTGTGACTTATTTCAGTTAGAATCATCGTACCTGAATCCACTCATTATGCTGCTATGGGCCTGATGACATAGATTTCATTGCTGAGTGATATTGCATTGTACGTAAGTACCACAACTCCTTTATCCAGTTTTTGCTTTCTGTGGTATTGAACTTCTACCATAAACGAGGTTCTAGTAAACAGAGCCGTCCCAAACTTTGGGGTGGCTGTTTCTTTTTTATTTTAATTTCCCTAAGCTATAGGACCATAAGTGGAAGTGCCCTAGGCTCTGTTGCTTTGTTTTTTAGATGTTTCAGGAAACACCATACACTTTTCCAGAGTGGCAGGTGGCAATTTACATCCCGCCCATCAGCATAAAAAGGCCCCCAGTTCTCTATGGACTGTCCCGCCTTTCTGGATTTTACACTTTTTTCAGACGACCCTTTTGACCGGGGGGAAGTGAGACTTCATTGTAGTGCAGATTTCCTTTGCAAGCTTGCTTGGTTGGCCAAAAAGGGCGTATGCGTTTTTTCCTGAATATATTCAAGAAAAAACGCATACGCCCTTTTTGGCCAAGTGCATCATTGTGGACGTTCTGCCTATTTTCCTATGCTTACCACAACTTCTTTATCCAGTTTTCGCTTTCTGCGATATTGAACTTGTACCGTAAACGAGGTTCTAGTAAACAGAGCCGTCCCAAACTTTGGGGTGGCTGTGTCTTTTTGATTTTAATTTCCCTAAGCTATAGGACCATAAGTGGAAGTGCCCTAGGCTCTGTTGCTTTGTTTTTTAGATGTTTCAGGAAACACCATACACTTCTCCAGAGTGGCAGGTGGCAATTTACATCCCGCCAATCAGCATAACAAGGCCCCCAGTTCTCCATGGACTATCCTGCCTTTCTGGATTTTACACTTTTTTCAGATGGCCCTTTTGACCGGGGGGAAGTGAGACTTCATTGTAGTGCAGATTTCCTTTGCAAGCTTGCTTGGTTTGCCAAAAAGGGCGTATGCGTTTTTTCCTGAATATATTCAGGAAAAAACGCATACGCCCTTTTTGGCCAAGTGCATCATTGTGGACATTCTGCGTCTTTTCCTATGCTTTAAATGCAATTCCAGTCTACCTCCTAAAATCGGTTTCCTGCAATTCTGCCCTGCTTTCAAGTCCTCTTGGCAGCCTTACTTCAATATATTTTTGGACGATAGCTGTCATTTATAACTCTGCAGGTTTGTGAATTACAGTGCCCCTGAGCTCCTTTCTTCAACTCGCTTTCTTGTGAGCTGGCCGCAACACCGCAGGATTGCTTCAGGGCCTAATCTGGTTCCGACAAGGCACGCTGAGCCTTTGGTTAATTCCTCTTCCTGGTGGGAAATGAGAGTTAAATTTGCCCGTCCAGACACCTCCAGCTAGTCTCTCATTGGTTCTCCCTATTCCTGTTCATCTTCCACAGAAATTGCAAACTGGGCCAAACAGGAGGTTCAAGGCACTGACTCTCCAAGTGGGGAGCGTGTTAGTAAAGCGTCTGGAATGTTGCACCCGAGGACCAGGGGACGAAAACTGAGACACATTTGAACACGTTTCCCGATCACACGGTGGATCATACTCTGGGTTCCACATGCATGTTTTAGCTGAAGGAAGAATCCCTTCAACCTGGAGAGTTGAGACCCATGGAATGGCTACCATGCAATATGACTTCAAAGGGTCTCCATTTGCTCACCGAACCTCACCAATCCTATCACTGCTGCGTTTATGCCGCAGTACACACGCTTGATTCTCTTTCGGAGACATAGCAATCCATAGGTTTTAAGATTCCTACTAGTCACGTATACTCTTAGGCGTTTAATATGGGGTGTTGAGTCCAGTTCGTTGAGCGAGGTGTAGCTCTTGTCTATTACATATTTGGCTTATGGAATGGTATCTGTGCTCATTTCAATCTCTGGTTTTATGGAGCACCCCAACTCACGTTTCCCCTTAAGAAAGCATAAGTTGGTTTTCTAAATTTGAGACCCTGTTCTGTTTTGTAATTCAGTTCTGGTGTAGCCAAGTTTACGTTCCGTGTATTAGTGATATCTTATGATGTTTCTTTTTCTGTGTGACTTATTTCAGTTAGAATCATCGTACCTGAATCCACTCATTATGCTGCTACGGGCCTGATGACATAGATTTCATTGCTGAGCGATATTGCATTGTACGTAAGTACCACAACTCCTTTATCCAGTTTTTGCTTTCTGTGGTATTGAACTTCTACCATAAACGAGGTTCTAGTAAACAGAGCCGTCCCAAACTTTGGGGTGGCTGTTTCTTTTTGATTTTAATTTCCCTAAGCTATAGGACCATAAGTGGAAGTGCCCTAGGCTCTGTTGCTTTGTTTTTTAGATGTTTCAGGAAACACCATACACTTCTCCAGAGTGGCGGGTGGCAATTTACATCCCGCCCATCAGCATAACAAGGCCCCCAGTTCTCCATGGACTGTCCTGCCTTTCTGGATTTTACACTTTTTTCAGATGGCCCTTTTGACCGATGGGAAGTGAGACTTCATTGTAGTGCAGATTTCCTTTACAAGCTTGCTTGGTTGGCCAAAAAGGGCGTATGCGTTTTTTCCTGAATATATTCAGGAAAAAACGCATACGCCCTTTTTGGCCAAGTGCATCATTGTGGACGTTCTGCCTCTTTTCCTATGCTTTAAATGCAATTCCAGTCTACCTCCTGAAATCGGTTTCCTGCAATTCTGCCCCGCTTTCAAGTCCTCTTGGCAGCCTTACTTCAATATATTTTTGGACGATAGCTGTCATTTATAACTCTGCAGGTTTGTGAATTACAGTGCCCCTGAGCTCCTTTCTTCAACTCGCTTTCTTGTGAGCTTGCCGCAACACCGCAGGATTGCTTCAGGGCCTAATCTGGTTCCGGCACGGCACGCTGAGCCTTTGAATAATTCCTCTTCCTGGTGGGAAATGAGAGTTAAATTTGCCCGTCCAGACACCTCCAGCTAGTCTCTCATTGGTTCTCCCTATTCCTGTTCATCTTCCGCAGAAATTGCAAACTGAGCCAAACAGGAGGTTCAAGGCACTGACTCTCCAAGTGGGGAGAGTGTTAGTAAAGCGTCTGGAATGTTGCACCCGAGTACCAGGGGACAAAAACTGAGACACATTTGAACACGTTTCGCGATCACACGGTGGATCATACTCTGGGTTCCACATGCATGTTTTAGCTGAAGGAAGAATCCCTTCAACCTGGAGAGTTGAGACCCATGGAATGGCTACCATGCAATATGACTTCAAAGGGTCTGCATTTGCTCACCGAACCTCACCAATGCTATCACTGCTGCGTTTATGCCGCTGTACACACGCTTGATTCTCTTTCGGAGACATAGCAATCCATAGGTTTTAAGATTCTTACTAGTCACGTATACTCTTAGGCATTTAATATGTGGTGTTGAGTCCATTTCGTTGAGCAAGGAGTAGCTCTTGGCTATTACATATTTGGCTTATGGAATGGTATCTGTGCTCATTTCAATCTCTGGTTTTATGGAGCACCCCAACTCACGTTTCCCCTTAAGCAAGCATAAGTTGGTTTTCTAAATTTGAGACCCTGTTCTGTTTTGTAATTCAGTTCCTGTGTAGCCAAGTTTACATTCCGTGTATTCGTGATATCTTATGATGTTTCTTTTTCTGTGTAACTTATCTCAGTTAGAATCATCGCACCTGAATCCACTCATTATGCTTCTATGGGCCTGATGACATAGATTTCTTTGCTGAGCGATATTGCATTGTACGTAAGTACCAGAACTTCTTTATCCAGTTTTCGCTTTCTGCGATATTGAACTTGTGCCGTAAATTAGGTTCTAGTAACCAGAGCCGTCCCAAACTTTGGGGTGGCTGTGTCTTTTTGATTTTAATTTCCCTAAGCTATAGGACCATAAGTGGAAGTGCCCTAGCCTCTGTTGCTTTGTTTTTTAGATGTTTCAGGAAACACCATACACTTTTCCAGAGTGGCAGGTGGCAATTTACATCCCGCCCATCAGCATAAAAAGGCCCCCAGTTCTCCATGGACTGTTCCGCCTTTCTGGATTTTACTCTTTTTTCAGACGACCCTTTTGACCGGGGGGAAGTGAGACTTCATTGTAGTGCAGATTTCCTTTGCAAGCTTGCTTGGTTGGCCAAAAAGGGCGTATGCGTTTTTTCCTGAATATATTCAAGAAAAAACGCATACGCCCTTTTTGACCAAGTGCATCATTGTGGACGTTCTGCCTATTTTCCTATGCTTACCACAACTTCTTTATCCAGTTTTCGCTTTCTGCGATATTGAACTTGTACCGTAAACGAGGTTCTAGTAAACAGAGCCGTCCCAAACTTTGGGGTGGCTGTGTCTTTTTGATTTTAATTTCCCTAAGCTATAGGACCATAAGTGGAAGTGCCCTAGGCTCTGTTGCTTTGTTTTTTAGATGTTTCAGGAAACACCATACACTTCTCCATAGTGGCAGGTGGCAATTTACATCCCGCCCATCAGCATAACAAGGCCCCCAGTTCTCCATGGACTGTCCTGCCTTTCTGGATTTTACACTTTTTTAAGATGGCCCTTTTGACCGGGGGAAAGTGAGACTTCATTGTAGTGCAGATTTCCTTTGCAAGCTTGCTTGGTTGGCCAAAAAGGGCGTATGCGTTTTTTCCTGAATATATTCAGGAAAAAACGCATACGCCCTTTTTGGCCAAGTGCATCATTGTGGACATTCTGCGTCTTTTCCTATGCTTTAAATGCAATTCCAGTCTACCTCCTAAAATCGGTTTCCTGCAATTCTGCCCTGCTTTCAAGTCCTCTTGGCAGCCTTACTTCAATATATTTTTGGACGATAGCTGTCATTTATAACTCTGCAGGTTTGTGAATTACAGTGCCCCTGAGCTCCTTTCTTCAACTCGCTTTCTTGTGAGCTGGCCGCAACACCGCAGGATTGCTTCAGGGCCTAATCTGGTTCCGACAAGGCATGCTGAGCCTTTGGTTAATTCCCCTTCCTGGTGGGAAATGAGAGTTAAATTTGCCCGTCCAGACACCTCCAGCTAGTCTCTCATTAGTTCTCCCTATTCCTGTTCATCTTCCACAGAAATTGCAAACTGGGCCAAACAGGAGGTTCAAGGCACTGACTCTCCAAGTGGGGAGAGTGTTAGTAAAGCGTCTGGAATGTTGCACCCGAGTACCAGGGGACGAAAACTGAGACACATTTGAACACGTTTCCTGATCACACGGTGGATCATACTGTGGGTTCCACATGCATGTTTTAGCTGAAGGAAGAATCCCTTCAACCTGGAGAGTTGAGACCCATGGAATGGCTACCATGCAATATGACTTCAAAGGGTCTGCATTTGCTCACCGAACCTCACCAGTCCTATCACTGCTGCGTTTATGCCGCAGTACACACGCTTGATTCTCTTTCGGAGACATAGCAATGCATAGATTTTAAGATTCCTACTAGTCACGTATACTCTTAGGCGTTTAATATGGGGTGTTGAGTCCATTTCGTTGAGCAAGGTGTAGCTCTTGTCTATTACATATTTGGCTTATGGAATGGTATCTGTGCTCATTTCAATCTCTGGTTTTATGGAGCACCCCAACTCACCTTTCCCCTTAAGAAAGCATAAGTTGGTTTTCTAAATTTGAGACCCTGTTCTGTTTTGTAATTCAGTTCCGGTGTAGCCAAGTTTACGTTCCGTGTATTAGTGATATCTTATGATGTTTCTTTTTCTGTGTGACTTATTTCAGTTAGAATCATCGTACCTGAATCCACTCATTATGCTGCTATGGGCCTGATGACATAGATTTCATTGCTGAGCGATATTGCATTGTACGTAAGTACCACAACTCCTTTATCCAGTTTTTGCTTTCTGTGGTATTGAACTTCTACCATAAACGAGGTTCTAGTAAACAGAGCCGTCCCAAACTTTGGGGTGGCTGTTTCTTTTTTATTTTAATTTCCCTAAGCTATAGGACCATAAGTGGAAGTGCCCTAGGCTCTGTTGCTTTGTTTTTTAGATGTTTCAGGAAACACCATACACTTCTCCACAGTGGCGGGTGGCAATTTACATCCCGCCCATCAGCATAACAAGGCCCCCAGTTCTCCATGGACTGTCCTGCCTTTCTGGATTTTACACTTTTTTCAGATGGCCCTTTTGACCGATGGGAAGTGAGACTTCATTGTAGTGCAGATTTCCTTTACAAGCTTGCTTGGTTGGCCAAAAAGGGCGTATGCGTTTTTTTCCTGAATATATTCAGGAAAAAACGCATACGCCCTTTTTGGCCAAGTGCATCATTGTGGACGTTCTGTCTCTTTTCCTATGCTTTAAATGCAATTCCAGTCTACCTCCTGAAATTGGTTTCCTGCAATTCTGCCCCGCTTTCAAGTCCTCTTGGCAGCCTTACTTCAATATATTTTTGGACGATAGCTGTCATTTATAACTCTGCACGTTTGTGAATTACACTGCCCCTGAGCTCCTTTCTTCAACTCGCTCTCTTGTGAGCTGGCCGCAACACTGCAGGATTGCTTCAGGGCCTAATCTGGTTCCGGCACGGCACGCTGAGCCTTTGATTAATTCCTCTTCCTGGTGGGAAATGAGAGTTAAATTTGCCCGTCCAGACACCTCCAGCTAGTCTCTCATTGGTTCTCCCTATTCCTGTTCATCTTCCGCAGAAATTGCAAACTGGGCCAAACAGGAGTTTCAAGGCACTGACTCTCCAAGTGGGGAGAGTGTTAGTAAAGCGTCTGGAATGTTGCACCCGAGTACCAGGGTACGAAAACTGAGACACATTTGAACACGTTTCCCGATCACACGGTGGATCATACTCTGGGTTCCACATGCATGTTTTAGCTGAAGGAAGAATCCCTTCAACCTGGAGAGTTGAGACCAATGGAATGGCTACCATGCAATATGACTTCAAAGGGTCTGCATTTTCTCACTGAACCTCACCAATCCTATCACTGCTGTGTTTATGCCGCTGTACACACGCTTGATTCTTTTTCGGAGACATAGCAATCCATAGGTTTTTAGATTCCTACTAGTCAGGTATACTCTTAGGCACTTAATGTGGGGTGTTGAGTCCATTTCATTGAGCAAGGAGTAGCTCTTGTCTATTACATATTTGGCTTATGGAATGGTATCTGTGCTCATTTCAATCTCTGGTTTTATGGAGCACCCCAACTCACCTTTCCCCTTAAGAAAGCATAAGTTGGTTTTCTAAATTTGAGACCCTGTTCTGTTTTGTAATTCAGTTCCGGTGTAGCCAAGTTTACGTTCCGTGTATTAGTGATATCTTATGATGTTTCTTTTTCTGTGTGACTTATTTCAGTTAGAATCATCGTACCTGAATCCACTCATTATGCTGCTATGGGCCTGATGACATAGATTTCATTGCTGAGTGATATTGCATTGTACGTAAGTACCACAACTCCTTTATCCAGTTTTTGCTTTCTGTGGTATTGAACTTCTACCATAAACGAGGTTCTAGTAAACAGAGCCGTCCCAAACTTTGGGGTGGCTGTTTCTTTTTTATTTTAATTTCCCTAAGCTATAGGACCATAAGTGGAAGTGCCCTAGGCTCTGTTGCTTTGTTTTTTAGATGTTTCAGGAAACACCATACACTTCTCCACAGTGGCGGGTGGCAATTTACATCCCGCCCATCAGCATAACAAGGCCCCCAGTTCTCCATGGACTGTCCTGCCTTTCTGTATTTTACACTTTTTTCAGATGGCCCTTTTGACCGATGGGAAGTGAGACTTCATTGTAGTGCAGATTTCCTTTACAAGCTTGCTTGGTTGGCCAAAAAGGGCGTATGCGTTTTTTTCCTGAATATATTCAGGAAAAAACGCATACGCACTTTTTGGCCAAGTGCATCATTGTGGACGTTCTGCGTCTTTTCCTATGCTTTAAATGCAATTCCAGTCTACCTCCTGAAATCGGTTTCCTGCAATTCTGCCCCGCTTTCAAGTCCTCTTGGCAGCCTTACTTCAATATATTTTTGGACGATAGCTGTCATTTATAACTCTGCACGTTTGTGAATTACACTGCCCCTGAGCTCCTTTCTTCAACTCGCTCTCTTGTGAGCTGGCCGCAACACTGCAGGATTGCTTCAGGGCCTAATCTGGTTCCGGCACGGCACGCTGAGCCTTTGATTAATTCCTCTTCCTGGTGGGAAATGAGAGTTAAATTTGCCCGTCCAGACACCTCCAGCTAGTCTCTCATTGGTTCTCCCTATTCCTGTTCATCTTCCGCAGAAATTGCAAACTGGGCCAAACAGGAGTTTCAAGGCACTGACTCTCCAAGTGGGGAGAGTGTTAGTAAAGCGTCTGGAATGTTGCACCCGAGTACCAGGGTACGAAAACTGAGACACATTTGAACACGTTTCCCGATCACACGGTGGATCATACTCTGGGTTCCACATTCATGTTTTAGCTGAAGGAAGAATCCCTTCAACCTGGAGAGTTGAGACCAATGGAATGGCTACCATGCAATATGACTTCAAAGGGTCTGCATTTTCTCACTGAACCTCACCAATCCTATCACTGCTGTGTTTATGCCGCTGTACACACGCTTGATTCTTTTTCGGAGACATAGCAATCCATAGGTTTTTAGATTCCTACTAGTCAGGTATACTCTTAGGCATTTAATGTGGGGTGTTGAGTCCATTTCATTGAGCAAGGAGTAGCTCTTGTCTATTACATATTTGGCTTATGGAATGGTATCTGTGCTCATTTCAATCTCTTGTTTTATGGAGCACCCCAACTCACCTTTTCCCTTAAGCAAGCATAAGTTGGTTTTCTAAATTTGAGACCCTGTTCTGTTTTGTAATTCAGTTCCTGTGTAGCCAAGTTTACATTCCGTGTATTAGTGATATCTTATGGTGTTTCTTTTTCTGTGTGACTTATTTCAGTTAAAATCATCGTACCTGAATCCACTCATTATGCTGCTATGGGCCTGATGACATAGATTTTATTGCTGAGTGATATTGCATTGTACGTAACTACCACAACTTCTTTATCCAGTTTTTGCTCTCTGCGATATTCAACTTCTACCGTAAACGAGGTTCTAGTAAACAGAGCCATCCCAACCTTTAGGGTGGCTGTGTCTTTTTGATTTTAATTTCCCTAAGCTATAGGACCATATGTGGAAGTGCCCTACGCTCAGTTGCTTTGTTTTTTAGATGTTTCAGGAAACACCATTCACTTCTCCAGAGTGGTGGGTGGCAATTTACATCCCGCCCATCAGCATAACAAGGCCCCCAGTTCTCCATGGACTGTCCTGCCTTTCTGGGTTTTACACTTTTTTCAGATTGCCCTTTTGACCGGGGGGAAGTGAGACTTCATTGTAGTGCAGATTTCCTTTGCAAGCTTGCTTGGTTTGGCCAAAAAGGGCGTATGCGTTTTTTCCTGAATATATTCAGGAAAAAACGCATACGCCCTTTTTGGCCAAGTGCATCATTGTGGACGTTCTGCCTCTTTTCCTATGCTTTAAATGCAATTCCAGTCTACCTCCTGAAATCGGTTTCCTGCAATTCTGCCCCGCTTTCAAGTCCTCTTGGCAAACTTACTTCAATATATTTTTGGACGATAGCTGTCATTTATAACTCTGCAGGTTTGTGAATTACAGTGCCCCTGAGCTCCTTTCTTCAACTTGCTTTCTTGTGAGCTGGCCGCAACACCGCAGGATTGCTTCAGGGCCTAATCTGGTTCCGGCACGGCATGCTGATCCTTTGCTTAATTCCTCTTCCTGGTGGGAAATGACAGTTAAATTTGCCCGTCCAGATACCTCCAGCTAGTCTCTCATTGGTTCTCCCTATTCCTGTTCATCTTCCGCAGAAATTGCAAACTGGGCCAAACAGGAGGTTCAAGGCACTGACTCTCCAAGTGGGGAGAGTGTTAGTAAAGTGTCTGGAATGTTGCACCCGAGTACCAGGGGACGAAAACTGAGACACATTTGAACACGTTTAGCGATCACACGGTGGATCATACTCTGGGTTCCACATGCATGTTTTAGCTGAAGGAAGAATCCCTTCAACCTGGAGAGTTGAGACCCATGGAATGGCTACCATGCAATATGACTTCAAAGGGTCTGCATTTGCTCACCGAACCTGACCAATCCTATCACTGCTGTGTTTATGCCGCTGTACACACGCTTGATTCTCTTTCGGAGACATAGCAATCCATAGGTTTTTAGATTCCTACTAGTCAGGTATACTCTTAGGCATTTAATGTGGGGTGTTGAGTCCATTTCGTTGAGCAAGGAGTAGCTCATGTCTATTACATATTTGGCTTATGGAATGGTATCTGTGCTCATTTCAATCTCTGGTTTTATGGAGCACCCCAACTCACCTTTCCCCTTAAGCAAGCATAAGTTGGTTTTCTAAATTTGAGACCGTGTTCTGTTTTGTAATTCAGTTCCTGTGTAGCCAAGTTTACATTCCGTGTATTAGTGATACCTTATGGTGTTTCTTTTTCTGTGTGACTTATTTCAGTTAGAATCATCGTACCTGAATCCACTGATTATGCTGCTACGGGCCTGATGACATAGATTTCATTGCTGAATGATATTGCATTGTACGTAAGTACCACAACTTCTTTATCCAGTTTTCGCTTTCTGCGATATTCAACTTGTACCGTAAACGAGGTTCTAGTAAACAGAGACATCCCAACCTTTAGGGTGGCTGTGTCTTTTTGATTTTAATTTCCCTAAGCTATAGGACCATAAGTGGAAGTGCCCTAGGCTCAGTTGCTTTGTTTTTTAGATGTTTCAGGAAACACCATACATTTCTTCAGAGTGGCGGGTGGCAATTTACATCTCGCCCATCAGCATAACAAGGCCCCCAGTTCTCCATGGACAGTCCTGCCTTTCTGGGTTTTACACTTTTTTCAGATTGCCCTTTTGACCGGGGATAAGTGAGACTTCATTGTATTGCAGATTTCCTTTACAAGCTTGCTTGGTTGGCCAAAAAGGGCGTATGCGTTTTTTCCTGAATATATTCAGGAAAAAACGCATACGCCCTTTTTGGCCAAGTGCATCATTGTGGACGTTCTGCCTCTTTTCCTATGCTTTAAATGCAATTCCAGTCTACCTCCTGAAATCGGTTTCCTGCAATTCTGCCCCGCTTTCAAGTCCTCTTGGCAGCCTTACTTCAATATATTTTTGGACGATAGCTGTCATTTATAACTCTGCACGTTTCTGAATTACAGTGCCCCTGAGCTCCTTTCTTCAACTCGCTTCCTTGTGAGCTGGCCGCAACACCGCAGGATTGCTTCAGGCCCTAATCTGGTTCCGGCACGGCACGCTGAGCCTTTGGTTAATTCCCCTTCCTGGTGGGAAATGAGAGTTAAATTTGCCCGTCCAGACACCTCCAGCTAGTCTCTCATTGGTTCTCCCTATTCCTGTTCCTCTTCCGCAGAAATTGCAAACTGGGCCAAACAGGAGGTTCAAGGCACTGACTCTCCAAGTGGGGAGAGTGTTAGTAAAGCGTGTGGAATGTTGCACCCGAGTACCAGGGGACGAAAACTGAGACACATTTGAACACGTTTCCCGATCACACGGTGGATCATACTCTGGGTTCCACATGCATGTTTTAGCTGAAGGAAGAATCCCTTCAACCTGGCGAGTTGAGACCCATGGAATGGCTACCATGCAATATGACTTCAAAGGGTCTGCATTTGCTCACCGAACCTCACCAAGCCAATTACTGTTGCGTTTATGCCGCTGTACACACGCTTCATTCTCTTTCAGAGACATATCCATCCATAGGTTTTAAGATTCTTACTAGTCAGGTATACTCTTAGGCGTTTAATATGGGGTGTTGCGTCCATTTCATTGAGCAAGGAGTAGCTCTTGTCTATTACATATTTGGCTTATGGAATGCTATCTGTGCTCATTTCAATCTCTGGTTTTATGGAGCACCCCAACTCACCTTTCCCCTTAAGCAAGAATATGTTGGTTTTCTAAATTTGAGACCCTGTTCTGTTTTGTAATTCAGTTCCTGTGTAGCCAAGTTTACATTCCGTGTATTCGTGATATCTTATGATGGTTCTTTTTCTGTGTGACTTATTTCAGTTAGAATCATCGTACCTGAATCCACTCATTATGCTGCTACGGGCCTGATGACATAGATTTCATTGCTGAGTGATATTGCATTGTATGTAAGTACCACAACTTCTTTATCCAGTTTTCGCTTTCTGCGATATTGAACTTGTACCGTAAATGAGGTTCTAGTAAACAGAGCCATCCCAAACTTTGGGGTGGCTGTGTCTTTTTGATTTTAATTTCCCTAAGCTATAGGACCATAAGTGGAAGTGCCCTAGGCTCTGTTGCTTTGTTTTTTAGATGTTTCAGGAAACACCATACACTTCTCCAGAGTGGCGGGTGGCAATTTACATCCCGCCCATCAGCATAACAAGGCCCCCAGTTCTCCATGGACTGTCCCGCCTTTCTGGATTTTACACTTTTTTCAGATGGCCCTTTTGACCGGGGGGAAGTGAGACTTCATTGTAGTGCAGATTTCCTTTGCAAGCTTGCTTGGTTGGCCAAAAAGTGCGTACGCGTTTTTTCCTGAATATATTCAGGAAAAAACGCATACGCCCTTTTTGTCCAAGTGCATCATTGTGGACGTTCTGCCTCTTTTCCTATGCTTTAAATGCAATTCCAGTCTACCTCCTGAAATCGGTTTCCTGCAATTCTGCCCCGCTTTCAAGTCCTCTTGGCAGCCTGACTTCAATATATTTTTGGACGATAGCTGTCATTTATAACTCTGCAGGTTTGTGAATTACAGTGCCCCTGAGCTCCTTTCTTCAACTCGCTTTCTTGTGAGCTGGCCACAACACGGCAGGATTGCTTCAGGCCCTAATCTGGTTCTGGCACGGCACGCTGAGCCTTTGGTTAATTCCTCTTCCTGGTGGGAAATGAGAGTTAAATTTGCCCGTCCAGACACCTCCAGCTAGTCTCTCATTGGTTCTCCCTATTCCTGTTCATCTTCCGCAGAAATTGCAAACTGGGCCAAACAGGAGTTTCAAGGCACTGACTCTCCAAGTGCGGAGAGTGTTAGTAAGCGTCTGGAATGTTGCACCCGAGTACCAGGGGACGAAAACTGAGACACATTTGAACACGTTTCCCGATCACACGGTGGATCATACTCTGGGTTCCACATGCATGTTTTAGCTGAAGGAAGAATCCCTTCAACCTGGAGAGTTGAGACCCATGGAATGGCTACCATGCAATATGACTTCAAAGGGTTTACATTTGCTCACCGAACCTCACCAATCCTATCACTGCTGCGATCATGCCGCTGTACACACGCATGATTCTCTTTCGGAGACATAGCAATCCATAGGTTTTAAGATTCTTACTAGTCACGTATACTCTTAGTCATTTAATATGGGGTGTTGACTCCATTTCGTTTAGCAAGGACTAGCTCTTGTCTATTACATATTTGGCTTATGGAATTGTATCTGTGCTCATTTCAATCTCTGGTTTTATGGAGCACCCCAACTCACCTTTCCCCTTAAGCAAGCATAAGTTGGTTTTCTAAATTTGAGACCCTGTTCTGTTTTGTAATTCAGTTCCTGTGTAGCCAAGTTTACATTCCGTGTATTCGTGATATCTTATGATGTTTCTTTTTCTGTGTAACTTATCTCAGTTAGAATCATCGTACCTGAATCCACTCATTATGCTGCTATGCGCCTGATGACATAGATTTCATTGCTGAGCGATATTGCATTGTACGTAAGTACCACAACTTCTTTATCCAGTTTTCGCTTTCTGCGATATTGAACTTGTGCCATAAATTAGGTTCTAGTAAACAGAGCCGTCCCAAACTTTGGGGTGGCTGTGTCTTTTTGATTTTAATTTCCCTAAGCTATAGGACCATAATTGGAAGTGCCCTAGGCTCTGTTGCTTTGTTTTTTAGATGTTTCAGGAAACACCATACACTTCTCCAGAGTGGCGGGTGGCAATTTACATCCCGCCCATCAGCATAACAAGGCCCCCAGTTCTCCATGGACTGTCCCGTCTTTCTGGATTTTACACTTTTTTCAGATGGCCCTTTTGACCGGGGGGGAAGTGAGACTTCATTGTAGTGCAGATTTCCTTTGCAAGCTTGCTTGGTTGGCCAAAAAGGGCGTATGCATTTTTTTCTGAATATATTCAGGAAAAAACGCATACGCCCTTTTTGGCCAAGTGCATCATTGTGGACGTTCTGCCTCTTTTCCTATGCTTTAAATGCAATTCCAGTCTACCTCCTGAAATCGGTTTCCTGCAATTCTGCCCCGCTTTCAAGTCCTCTTGGCAGCCTGACTTCAATATATTTTTGGACGATAGCTGTCATTTATAACTCTGCAGGTTTGTGAATTACAGTGCCCCTGAGCTCCTTTCTTCAACTCGCTTTCTTGTGAGCTGGCCGCAACACCGCAGGATTTCTTCAGGCCCTAATCTGGTTCCGGCACGGCACGCTGAACCTTTGGTTAATTCCCCTTCCTGGTGGGAAATGAGAGTTAAATTTGCCCGTCCAGGCACCTCCAGCTAGTCTCTCATTGGTTCTCCCTATTCCTGTTCATCTTCCGCAGAAATTGCAAACTGGGCCAAACAGGAGGTTCAAGGCACTGACTCTCCAAGTGGGGAGAGTGTTAGTAAAGCGTCTGGAATGTTGCACCCGAGTACCAGGGGACGAAAACTGAGACACATTTGAACACGTTTCCCGATCACACGGTGGATCATACTCTGGGTTCCACATGCATGTTTTAGCTGAAGGAAGAATCCCTTCAACCTGGAGAGTTGAGACCTATGGAATGGCCCATGCAATATGACTTCAAAGGGTCTGCATTTGCTCACCGAACCTCACCAATCCTATCACTGTTGCGTTTATGCTGCTGTACACACGCTTCATTCTCTTTCAGAGACATATCCATCCATAGGTTTTAAGATTCTTACTAGTCTGGTATACTCTTAGGCGTTTAATATGGGGTGTTGAGTCCATTTCGTTGAGCAAGGAGTATCTCTTGTCTATTACATATTTGGCTTATGGAACGGTATCTGTGCTCATTTCAATCTCTGTTTTTATGGAGCACCCCAACTCACCTTTCCCCTTAAGCAAGCATAAGTTGGTTTTCTAAATTTGAGACCGTGTTCTGTTTTGTAATTCAGTTCCTGTGTAGCCAAGTTTACATTCCGTGTATTCGTGATATCTTATGATGTTTCTTTTTCTGTGTGACTTATTTCAGTTAGAATCATCGTACCTGAATCCACTCATTATGCTGCTACGGGCCTGATGACATAGATTTCATTGCTGAGTGATATTGCATTGTACGTATGTACCACAACTTCTTTATCCATTTTTCGCATTCTGCGATATTGAACTTGTACCATAAACGAGGTTCTAGTAAACAGAGCCGTCCCAAACTTTGGGGTGGCTGTGTCTTTTTGATTTTAATTTCCCTAAGCTATAGGACCATAAGTGGAAGTGCCCTAGGCTCTGTTGCTTTGTTTTTTAGATGTTTCAGGAAACACCATACACTTCTCCAGAGTGGCGGGTGGCAATTTACATCCCGCCCATCAGCATAACAAGTCCCCCTGTTCTCCATGGACTGTCCCGTCTTTCTGGATTTTACACTTTTTTCAGATGGCCCTTTTGACCGGGGGGAAGTGAGACTTCATTGTAGTGCAGATTTCCTTTGCAACCTTGCTTGTTTGGCCAAAAAGAGCGTATGCGTTTTTTCCTGAATATATTCAGGAAAAAACGCATACGCCCTTTTTGGCCAAGTGCATCACGGTGGACGTTCTGCCTCTTTTCCTATGCTTAAAATGCAATTCCAGTCTACCTCCTGAAATCGGTTTCCTGCAATTCTGCCCTGCTTTCAAGTCCTCTTGGCAGCCTGACTTCAAAATATTTTTGGACGATAGCTGTCATTTATAACTCTGCAGGTTTGTGAATTACAGTGCCCCTGAGCTCCTTTCTTCAACTCGCTTTCTTGTGAGCTGGCCGCAACACCGCAGGATTGCTTCAGGCCCTAATCTGGTTGCGGCACGGCACGCTGAGCCTTTGGTTAATTCCCCTTCCTGGTGGAAAATGATAGTTAAATTTGCCCGTCCAGACACCTCCAGCTAGTCTCTCATTGGTTCTCCCTATTCCTGTTCCTCTTCCGCAGAAATTGCAAACTGGGCCAAACAGGAGGTTCAAGGCACTGACTCTCCAAGTGGGGAGAGTGTTAGTAAAGCGTCTGGAATGTTGCACCCGAGTACCACGGGATGAAAACTGAGACACATTTGAACACGTTTCCCGATCACACGGTGGATCATACTCTGGGTTCCACATGCATGTTTTAGCTGAAGGAAGAATCCCTTCATCCTGGAGAGTTGAGACCCATGGAATGGCTACCATGCAACATGACTTCAAAGGGTCTGCATTTGCTCACCGAACCCACCAATCCTATCACTGCTGCGTTTATGCCGCTGTACACACGCTTGATTCTCTTTTGGAGACATAGCAATCCGTAGGTTTTAAGATTCCTACTAGTCAGGTATACTCTTAGGCATTTAATATGGGGTGTTGAGTCCATTTCGTTGAACAAGGAGTATCTCTTATCTATTACATATTTGGCTTATGGAACGGTATCTGTGCTCATTTCAATCTCTGGTTTTATGGAGCACCCCAACTCACCTTTCCCCTTAAGCAAGCATAAGTTGGTTTTCTAAATTTGAGACCGTGTTCTGTTTTGTAATTCAGTTCCTGTGTAGCCAAGTTTACATTCCGTGTATTCGTGATATCTTATGATGTTTCTTTTTCTGTGTGACTTATTTCAGTTAGAATCATCGTACCTGAATCCACTCATTATGGTGGTACGGGCCTGATGACATAGATTTCATTGCTGAGCGATATTGCATTGTACGTAAGTACCACAACTTCTTTATCTAGTTTTCGAATTCTGCGATATTGAACTTGTGCCGTAAATTAGGTTCTAGTAAACAGAGCCGTCCCAAACTTTGGGGTGGCTGCGTCTTTTTGATTTTAATTTCCCTAAGCTATAGGACCATAAGTGGAAGTGCCCTAGGCTCTGTTGCTTTGTTTTTTAGATGTTTCAGGAAACACCATACAGTTCTCCAGAGTGGCGGGTGGCAATTTACATCCCACCCATCAGCATAACAAGGCCCCCAGTTCTCCATGGACTGTCCTGCCTTTCTGGATTTTACACTTTTTTCAGATGGCCCTTTTGACCGGGGGGAAGTGAGACTTCATTGTAGTGCAGATTTCCTTTGCAAGCTTGCTTGGTTGGCCAAAAAGGGCGTATGCGATTTTTCCTGAATATATTCAGGAAAAAACGCATACGCCCTTTTTGGCCAAGTGCATCATTGTGGTCGTTCTGCGTCTTTTCCTATGCTTAAAATGCAATTCCAGTCTACCTCCTGAAATCGGTTTCCTGCAATTCTGCCCTGCTTTCAAGTCCTCTTGGCAGCCTGACTTCAAAATATTTTTGGACGATAGCTGTCATTTATAACTCTGCAGGTTTGTGAATTACAGTGCCCCTGAGCTCCTTTCTTCAACTCGCTTTCTTGTGAGCTTGCCGCAACACCGCACGATTGCTTCAGGGCCTAATCTGGTTCCGGCACGGCACGCTGAGCCTTTGGTTAATTCCTCTTCCTGGTGGGAAATGAGAGTTAAATTTGCCCCTCCAGACACCTCCAGCTAGTCTCTCATTGGTTCTCCCTATTCCTGTTCATCTTCCGCAGAAATTGCAAACTGGGCCAAACAGGAGGTTCAAGGCACTGACTCTCCAAGTGGGGAGAGTGTTAGTAAAGCGTCTGGAATGTTGCACCCGAGTACCAGGGGACGAAAACTGAGACACATTTGAACACGTTTCCCGATCACACGGTGGATCATACTCTGGGTTCCACATGCATGTTTTAGCTGAAGGAAGAATCCCTTCGATCTGGAGAGATGACACCCATGGAATGGCCCATGCAATATGACTTCAAAGGGTCTGCATTTGCTCACCGAACCTCACCAATCCTATCACTGTTGCGTTTATGCTGCTGTACACACGCTTCATTCTCTTTCAGAGACATATCCATCCATAGGTTTTAAGATTCTTACTAGTCAGGTATACTCTTAGGCATTTAATATGGGGTGTTGAGTCCATTTCGTTGAGCAAGGAGTAGCTCTTGTCTATTACATATTTGGCTTATGGAACGGTATCTGTGCTCATTTCAATCTCTGGTTTTATGGAGCACCCCAACTCACCTTTCCCCTTAAGCAAGCATAAGTTGGTTTTCTAAATTTGAGTCCCTGTTCTGTTTTGTAATTCAGTTCCTGTGTAGCCAAGTTTACATTCCGTGTATTCGTGATATCTTATGATGTTTCTTTTTCTGTGTGACTTATTTCAGTTAGAATCATCGTACCTGAATCCACTCATTATGCTGCTACGGGCCTGATGACATAGATTTCATTGCTGAGCGATATTGCATTGTACGTAAGTACCACAACTCCTTTATCCAGTTTTCGCATTCTGCGATATTGAACTTGTGCCGTAAATTAGGTTCTAGTAAACAGAGCCGTCCCAAACTTTGGGGTGGCTGTGTCTTTTTGATTGTAATTTCCCTAAACTATAGGACCATAAGTGGAAGTGCCCTAGGCTCTGTTGCTTTGTTTTTTAGATGTTTCAGGAAACACCATACACTTCTCCAGAGTGGCGGGTGGCAATTTACATCCCGCCCATCAGCACAACAAGGCCCCCAGTTCTCCATGGACTGTCCTGCCTTTCTGGATTTTACACTTTTTTCAGATGGCCCTTTTGACCGGGGGGAAGTGAGACTTCATTGTAGTGCAGATTTCCTTTGCAAGCTTGCTTGGTTGGCCAAAAAGCGCGTATGCGTTTTTTCCTGAATATATTCAGGAAAAAACGCATACGCCCTTTTTGGCCAATTGCATCACTGTGGACGTTCTGCGTCTTTTCCTATGCTTTAAATGCAATTCCAGTCTACCTCCTGAAATCGGTTTCCTGCAATTCTGCCCCACTTTCAAGTCCTCTTGGCAGCCTTACTTCAATATATTTTTGGACGATAGCTGTCATTTATAACTCTGCAGGTTTGTGAATTAAAGTGCCCCTGAGCTCCTTTCTTCAACTCGCTTTCTTGTGAGCTGGCCGCAACACCGCAGGATTGCTTCAGGGCCTAATCTGGTTCCGGCACGGCACGCTGAGCCTTTGGTTAATTCCTCTTCCTGGTGGGAAATGAGAGTTAAATTTGCCCGTCCAGACACCTCCAGCTAGTCTCTCATTGGTTCTCCCTATTCCTGTTCGTCTTCCGCAGAAATTGCAAACTGGGCCAAACAGGAGGTTCAAGGCACTGACTCTCCAAGTGGGGAGAGTGTTAGTAAAGCGTCTGGAATGTTGCACCCGAGTACCAGGGGACGAAAACTGAGACACATTTGAACACGTTTCCCGATCACACGGTGGATCATACTCTGGGTTCCACATGCATGTTTTAGCTGAAGGAAGAATCCCTTCGATCTGGAGAGATGACACCCATGGAATGGCCCATGCAATATGACTTCAAAGGGTCTGCATTTGCTCACCGAACCTCACCAATCCTATCACTGTTGCGTTTATGCTGCTGTACACACGCTTCATTCTCTTTCAGAGACATATCCATCCATAGGTTTTAAGATTCTTATTAGTCAGGTATACTCTTAGGCGTTTAATATGGGGTGTTGAGTCCATTTCATTGAGCAAGGAGTAGCTCTTTTCTATTACATATTTGGCTTATGGAACGGTATCTGTGCTCATTTCAATCTCTGGTTTTATGGAGCACCCCAACTCACCTTTCCCCTTAAGCAAGCATAAGTTGGTTTTCTAAATTTGAGACCGTGTTCTGTTTTGTAATTCAGTTCCTGTGTAGCCAAGTTTACATTCCGTGTATTCGTGATATCTTATGATGTTTCTTTTTCTGTGTGACTTATTTCAGTTAGAATCATCGTACCTGAATCCACTCATTATGCTGCTACGGGCCTGATGACATAGATTTCATTGCTGAGCGATATTGCATTGTACGTAAGTACCACAACTTCTTTATCCATTTTTCGCATTCTGCGATATTGAACTTGTGCCGTAAATTAGGTTCTAGTAAACAGAGCCGTCCCAAACTTTGGGGTGGCTGTGTCTTTTTGATTGTAATTTTCCTAAGCTATAGGACCATAAGTGGAAGTGCCCTAGGCTCTGTTGCTTTGTTTTTTAGATGTTTCAGGAAACACCATACACTTCTCCAGAGTGGCGGGTGGCAATTTACATCCCGCCCATCAGCATAACAAGGCCCCCAGTTCTCCATGGACTGTCCTGCCTTTCTGGATTTTACACTTTTTTCAGATTGCCCTTTTGACCGGGGGGAAGTGAGACTTCATTGTAGTGCAGATTTCCTTTGCAAGCTTGCTTGGTTGGCCAAAAAGGGCGTATGCGTTTTTTCCTGAATATATTCAGGAAAAAACGCATACGCCCTTTTTGGCCAAGTGCATCACTGTGGACGTTCTGCGTCTTTTCCTATGCTTTAAATGCAATTCCAGTCTACCTCCTGAAATCGGTTTCCTGCAATTCTGCCCCGCTTTCAAGTCCTCTTGGCAGCCTTACTTCAATATATTTTTGGACGATAGCTGTCATTTATAACTCTGCAGGTTTGTGAATTACAGTGCCCCTGAGCTCCTTTCTTCAACTCGCTCTCTTGTGAGCTGGCCGCAACACCGCAGGATTGCTTCAGGGCCTAATCTGGTTCCGGCACGGCATGCTGAGCCTTTGGTTAATTCCTCTTCCTGGTGGGAAATGAGAGTTAAATTTTCCCGTCCAGACACCTCCAGCTAGTCTCTCATTGGTTCTCCCTATTCCTGTTCGTCTTCCGCAGAAATTGCAAACTGGGCCAAACAGGAGGTTCAAGGCACTGACTCTCCAAGTGGGGAGAGTGTTAGTAAAGCGTCTGGAATGTTGCACCCGACTACCAGGGGACGAAAACTGAGACACATTTGAACACGTTTCCCGATCACACGGTGGATCATACTCTGGGTTCCACATGCATGTTTTAGCTGAAGGAAGAATCCCTTCAACCTGGAGACTTGAGACCCATGGAATGGCTACCATGCAATATGACTTCAAAGGGTCTGCATTTGCTCACCGAACCTCACCAATCCTATCACTGTTGCGTTTATGCTGCTGTACACACGCTTCATTCTCTTTCAGAGACATATCCATCCATAGGTTTTAAGATTCTTACTAGTCAGGTATACTCTTAGGCGTTTAATATGGGGTGTTGAGTCCATTTCGTTGAGCAAGGAGTAGCTCTTGTCTATTACATATTTGGCTTATGGAACGGTATCTGTGCTCATTTCAATCTCTGGTTTTATGGAGTACCCCAACTCACCTTTCCCCTTAAGCAAGCATAAGTTGGTTTTCTAAATTTGAGACCGTGTTCTGTTTTGTAATTCAGTTCCTGTGTAGCCAAGTTTACATTCAGTGTATTAGTGATATCTTATGATGTTTCTTTTTCTGTGTGACTTATTTCAGTTAGAATCATCGTACCTGAATCCACTCATTATGCTGCTACGGGCCTGATGACATAGATTTCATTGCTGAGCGATATTGCATTGTACGTAAGTACCACAACATCTTTATCCATTTTTCGCATTCTGCGATATTGAACTTGTGCCGTAAATTAGGTTCTAGTAAACAGAGCCGTCCCAAACTTTGGGGTGGCTGTGTCTTTTTGATTGTAATTTCCCTAAGCTATAGGACCATAAGTGGAAGTGCCCTAGGCTCTGTTGCTTTGTTTTTTAGATGTTTCAGGAAACACCATACACTTCTCCAGAGTGGCGGGTGGCAATTTACATCCCGCCCATCAGCATAACAAGGCCCCCAGTTCTCCATGGCCTGTCCTGCCTTTCTGGATTTTACACTTTTTTCTGATGACACTTTTGACCGGGGGGGGGGGGAAGTGAGACTTCATTCTAGTGCAGATTTCCTTTGCAAGCTTGCTTGGTTGGCCAAAAATTGCGTATGCATTTTTTCCTGAGTATATTCAGGAAAAAACGCATACGCCCTTTTTGGCCAAGTGCATCATTGTGGACGTTCTGCCTCTTTTCCTATGCTTTAAATGCAATTCCAGTCTACCTCCTGAAATCGGTTTCCTGCAATTCTGCCCCGCTTTCAAGTCCTCTTGGCAGCCTTACTTCAATATATTTTTGGACGATAGCTGTCATTTATAACTCTGCAGGTTTGTGAATTACAGTGCCCCTGAGCTCCTTTCTTCAACTAGCTTTCTTGTGAGCTGGCCGCAACACCGCAGGATTGCTTCAGGGCCTAATCTGGTTCCGACACGGCACGCTGAGCCTTTGGTTAATTCCTCTTCCTGGTGGGAAATGAGAGTTAAATTTGCCCGTCCACACACCTCCAGCTAGTCTCTCATTGGTTCTCCCTATTCCTGTTCCTCTTCCGCAGAAATTGCAAACTGGGCCAAACAGGAGGTTCAAGGCACTGACTCTCCAAGTGGGGAGCGTGTTAGTAAAGCGTCTAGAATGTTGCACCCGAGTACCAGGGGACGAAAACTGAGACACATTTGAGCATGTTTCCCGATCACACGGTGGATCATACTCTGGGTTCCACATGCATGTTTTAGCTGAAGGAAGAATCCCTTCAACCTGGAGAGTTGAGACCCATGGAATGGCTACCATGCAATATGACTTCAAAGGGTCTGCATTTGCTCACCGAACCTCACAAATCCTATCACTGCTGCGTTTATGCCGCTGTACACATGCTTGATTATCTTTCGGAGACATAGCAATCCATAGGTTTTAAGATTCCTACTAGTCACGTATAATCTTAGGCATTTAATATGGAGTGTTGAGTCCATTTCGTTGAACAAGGAGTAGCTCTTTTCTATTACATATTTGGCTTATGGAATGGTATCTGTGCTCATTTCAATCTCTGGTTTTATGGAGCACCCCAACTCACCTTTCGCCTTAAGCAAGCATAAGTTGGTTTTCTAAATTTGAGACCGTGTTCTGTTTTGTAATTCAGTTCCTGTGTAGCCAAGTTTACATTCCGTGTATTAGTGATATCTTATGATATTTCTTTTTCTGTGTGACTTATTTCAGTTAGAATCATCGTAGCTGAATCCACTCATTATGCTCCTACGGGCCTGATGACATAGATTTCATTGCTGAGTGATATTGCATTGTACGTAAGTACCACAACTTCTTTATCCATTTTTCGCATTCTGCGATATTGAACTTGTGCCGTAAATTAGGTTCTAGTAAACAGAGCCGTCCCAAACTTTGGGGTGGCTGTGTCTTTTTGATTTTAATTTCCCTAAGCTATAGGACCATAAGTGGAAGTGCCCTAGGCTCTGTTGCTTTGTTTTTTAGATGTTTCAGGAAACACCATACACTTCTCCAGAGTGGCGGGTGGCAATTTACATCCCGCCCATCAGCATAACAAGGCCCCCAGTTCTCCATGGACTGTCCTGCCTTTCTGGATTTTACACTTTTTTCAGATTGCCCTTTTGACCGCGGGGAAGTGAGACTTCATTGTAGTGCAGATTTCCTTTGCAAGCTTGCTTGGTTGGCCAAAAAGGGCGTATGCGTTTTTTCCTGAATATATTCAGGAAAAAACGCATACGCCCTTTTTGGCCAAGTGCATCACTGTGGACGTTCTGCGTCTTTTCCTATGCTTTAAATGCAATTCCAGTCTACCTCCTGAAATCGGTTTCCTGCAATTCTACCCCGCTTTCAAGTCCTCTTGGCAGCCTGACTTCAATATATTTTTGGACGATAGCTGTCATTTATAACTCTGCAGGTTTGTGAATTACCGTGCCCCTGAGCTCCTTTCTTCAACTCGCTTTCTTGTGAGCTGGCCGCAGCACCGCAGAATTGCTTCAGGGCCTAATCTGGTTCCGGCACGGCACGCTGAGCCTTTGGTTAATTCCTCTTCCTGGTGGGAAATGAGAGTTAAATTTGCCCGTCCAGACACCTCCAGCTAGTCTCTCATTGGTTCTCCCTATTCCTGTTCATCTTCCGCAGAAATTGCAAACTGGGCCAAACAGGAGGTTCAAGGCACTGACTCTCCAAGTGGGGAGAGTGTTAGTAAAGCGTCTGGAATGTTGCACCCGAGTACCAGGGGACGAAAACTGAGACACATTTGAACACGTTTCCCGATCACACGGTGGATCATACTCTGGGTTCCACATGCATGTTTTAGCTGAAGGAAGAATCCCTTCGATCTGGAGAGATGACACCCATGGAATGGCCCATGCAATATGACTTCAAAGGGTCTGCATTTGCTCACCGAACCTCACCAATCCTATCACTGTTGCGTTTATGCTGCTGTACACACGCTTCATTCTCTTTCAGAGACATATCCATCCATAGGTTTTAAGATTCTTACTAGTCAGGTATACTCTTAGGCGTTTAATATGGGGTGTTGAGTCCATTTCGTTGAGCAAGGAGTAGCTCTTTTCTATTACATATTTGGCTTATGGAACGGTATCTGTGCTCATTTCAATCTCTGGTTTTATGGAGCACCCCAACTCACCTTTCCCCTTAAGCAAGCATAAGTTGGTTTTCTAAATTTGAGACCGTGTTCTGTTTTGTAATTCAGTTCCTGTGTAGCCAAGTTTACATTCCGTGTATTCGTGATATCTTATGATGTTTCTTTTTCTGTGTGACTTATTTCAGTTAGAATCATCGTACCTGAATCCACTCATTATGCTGCTACGGGCCTGATGACATAGATTTCATTGCTGAGCGATATTGCATTGTACGTAAGTACCACAACATCTTTATCCATTTTTCGCATTCTGCGATATTGAACTTGTGCCGTATATTAGGTTCTAGTAAACAGAGCCGTCCCAAACTTTGGGGTGGCTGTGTCTTTTTGATTTTAATTTCCCTAAGCTATAGGACCATAAGTGGAAGTGCCCTAGGCTCTGTTGCTTTGTTTTTTAGATGTTTCAGGAAACACCATACACTTCTCCAGAGTGGCGGGTGGCAATTTACATCCCGCCCATCAGCATAACAAGGCCCCCAGTTCTCCATGGCCTGTCCTGCCTTTCTGGATTTTACACTTTTTTCTGATGGCCCTTTTGACCGGGGGGGAAGTGAGACTTCATTGTAGTGCAGATTTCCTTTGCAAGCTTGCTTGGTTGGCCAAAAAGGGCGTATGCGGTTTTTCCTGAGTATATTCAGGAAAAAACGCATACGCCCTTTTTGGCCAAGTGCATCATTGTGGACGTTCTGCCTCTTTTCCTATGCTTTAAATGCAATTCCAGTCTACCTCCTGAAATTGGTTTCCTGCAATTCTGACCTGCTTTCAAGTCCTCTTGGCAGCCTTACTTCAATATATTTTTGGACGATAGCTGTCATTTATAACTCTGCAGGTTTGTGAATTACAGTGCCCCTGAGCTCCTTTCTTCAACTCGCTTTCTTGTGAGCTGGCCGCAGCACCGCAGGATTGCTTCAGGGCCTAATCTGGTTCCGGCACGGCACGCTGAGCCTTTGGTTAATTCCTCTTCCTGTTGGGAAATGAGAGTTAAATTTGCCCATCCACACACCTCCAGCTAGTCTCTCATTGGTTCTCCCTATTCCTGTTCGTCTTCCGCAGAAATTGCAAACTGGGCCAAACAGGAGGTTCAAGACACTGACTCTCCAAGTGGGGAGAGTGTTAGTAAAGCGTCTGGAATGTTGCACCCGAGTACCAGGAGACGAAAACTGAGACACATTTGAACACGTTTCCCGATCACATGGTGGATCATACTCTGGGTTCCACATGCATGTTTTAGCTGAAGGAAGAATCCCTTCAACCTGGAGACTTGAGACCCATGGAATGGCTACCATGCAATATGACTTCAAAGGGTCTGCATTTGCTCACCGAACCTCACCAATCCTATCACTGTTGCGTTTATGCTGCTGTACACACGCTTCATTCTCTTTCAGAGACATATCCATCCATAGGTTTTAAGATTCTTACTAGTCAGGTATACTCTTAGGCGTTTAATATGGGGTGTTGAGTCCATTTCGTTGAGCAAGGAGTAGCTCTTGTCTATTACATATTTGGCTTATGGAATGGTATCTGTGCTCATTTCAATCTCTGGTTTTTTGGAGCACCCCAACTCACCTTTCCCCTTAAGCAAGCATAAGTTGGTTTTCTAAATTTGAGACCGTGTTCTGTTTTGTAATTCAGTTCCTGTGTAGCCAAGTTTATATTCCATGTATTAGTGATATCTTATGATATTTCTTTTTCTGTGTGACTTATTTCAGTTAGAATCATCGTAGCTGAATCCACTCATTATTCTGCTACGGGCCTGATGACATAGATTTCATTGCTGAGCGATATTGCATTGTACGTAAGTACCACAACTTCTTTATCCATTTTTCACATTCTGCGATATTGAACTTGTGCCGTAAATTAGGTTCTAGTAAACAGAGCTGTCCCAAACTTTGGGGTGGCTGTGTCTTTTTGATTTTAATTTCCCTAAGCTATAGGACCATAAGTGGAAGTGCCCTAGGCTCTGTTGCTTTGTTTTTTAGATGTTTCAGGAAACACCATACACTTCTCCAGAGTGGCGGGTGGCAATTTACATCCCTCCCATCAGCATAACAAGGCACCCAGTTCTCCATGGCCTGTCCTGCCTTCTGGATTTTACACTTTTTTCTGATGGCCCTTTTGACCAGGGGGGAAGTGAGACTTCATTGTAGTGCAGATTTCCTTTGCAAGCTTGCTTGGTTGGCCAAAAAGGGCGTATGCGGTTTTTCCTGAGTATATTCAGGAAAAAACGCATACGCCCTTTTTGGCCAAGTGCATCATTGTGGACGTTCTGCCTCTTTTCCTATGCTTTAAATGCAATTCCAGTCTACCTCCTGAAATTGGTTTCCTGCAATTCTGCCCTGCTTTCAAGTCCTCTTGGCAGCCTTACTTCAATATATTTTTGGACGATAGCTGTCATTTATAACTCTGCAGGTTTGTGAATTACAGTGCCCCTGAGCTCCTTTCTTCAACTCGCTTTCTTGTGAGCTGGCCGCAGCACCGCAGGATTGCTTCAGGGCCTAATCTGGTTCCGACACGGCACGCTGAGCCTTTGGTTAATTCCTCTTCCTGTTGGGAAATGAGAGTTAAATTTGCCCATCCACACACCTCCAGCTAGTCTCTCATTGGTTCTCCCTATTCCTGTTCGTCTTCCGCAGAAATTGCAAACTGGGCCAAACAGGAGGTTCAAGACACTGACTCTCCAAGTGGGGAGAGTGTTAGTAAAGCGTGTGGAATGTTGCACCCGAGTACCAGGGGACGAAAACTGAGACACATTTGAACACGTTTCCCGATCACACGGTGGATCATACTCTGGGTTCCACATGCATGTTTTAGCTGAAGGAAGAATCCCTTCAACCTGGAGACTTGAGACCCATGGAATGGCTACCATGCAATATGACTTCAAAGTGTCTGCATTTGCTCACCGAACCTCACCAATCCTATCACTGCTGCGTTTATGCCGCTGTACACACACTTGATTCTCTTTCGGAACAGAGCAATCCATAGGTTTTAAGATTCCTACTAGTCAGCTATACTCTTAGGCATTTAATATGGGGTGTTGAGTCCATTACGTTGAGCAAGGAGTAGCTCTTGTCTATTACATATTTGGCTTATGGAATGGTATCTGTGCTCATTTCAATCTCTGGTTTTATGGAGCACCCCAACTCACCTTTCCCCTTAAGCAAGCATAAGTTGGTTTTCTAAATTTGAGACCCTGTTCTGTTTTGTAATTCAGTTCCTGTGTAGCCAAGTTTACATTCCGTGTATTCGTGATATCTTATGATGTTTCTTTTTCTGTGTGACTTATTTCAGTTAGAATCATCGTACCTGAATCCACTCATTATGCTGCTACGGGCCTGATGACATAGATTTCATTGCTGAGCGATATTGCATTGTACGTAAGTACCACAACTTCTTTATCCAGTTTTCAGTTTCTGCGATATTGAACATGTACCGTAAACGAGGTTCTAGTAAACAGAGCCGTCCCAAACTTTGGGGTGGCTGTGTCTTTTTGAATTTAATTTCCCTAAGCTATAGGACCATAAGTGGAAGTGCCCTAGGCTCTGTTGCTTTGTTTTTTAGATTTTTCAGGAAACACCATACACTTCTCCAGAGTGGCGGGTGGCAATTTACATCCCGCCCATCAGCATAACAAGGCCCCCAGTTCTGCATGGACTGTCCCGCCTTTCTGGATTTTACCCTTTTTTCAGATTGCCCTTTTGACCGGGGGGAAGTGAGACTTCATTGTAGTGCAGATTTCCTTTGCAAGCTTGCTTGCTTGGCCAAAAAGGGCGTATGCGTTTTTTCCTGAATATATTCAGGAAAAAACGCATACGCCCTTTTTGGCCAAGTGCATCACTGTGGACGTTTTGCCTCTTTTCCTATGCTTTAAATTCAATTCCAGTCTACCTCCTGAAATCAGTTTCATGCAATTCTGCCCTGCTTTCAAGTCCTCTTGGCAGCCTGACTTCAATATATTTTTGGACGATAGCTGTCATTTATAACTCTGCAGGTTTGTGAATTACAGTGCCCCTGAGCTCCTTTCTTCAACTCGCTTTCTTGTGAGCTGGCCGCAACACCACAGGATTGCTTCAGGCCCTAATCTGGTTCCGGCACGGCACGCTGAGCCTTTGGTTAATTCCCCTTCCTGGTGGGAAATGAGAGTTAAATTTGCCCGTCCAGACACCTCCAGCTAGTCTCTCATTGGTTCTCCCTATTCCTGTTCATCTTCCGCAGAAATTGCAAACTGGGCCAAACAGGAGGTTCAAGGCACTGACTCTCCAAGTCGGGAGAGTGTTAGTAAAGCGTCTGGAATGTTGCACCCGAGTACCAGGGGACGAAAACTGAGACACATTTGAACACGTTTCCCGATCACACGGTGGATCATAGTCTGGGTTCCACATGCATGTTTTAGCTTAAGGAAGAATCCCTTCGATCTGGAGAGTTGACACCCATGGGATGGCCCATGCAATATGACTTCAAAGGGTCTGCATTTGTTCACCGAACCTCACCAATCCTATCACTGTTGCGTTTATGCTGCTGTACACACGCTTCATTCTCTTTCAGAGACATATCCATCCATAGGTTTTAAGATTCTTACTAGTCAGGTATACTCTTAGGCGTTTAATATGGGGTGTTGAGTCCATTTCGTTGAGCAAGGAGTAGCTCTTGTCTATTACATATTTGGCTTATGGAACGGTATCTGTGCTCATTTCAATCTCTGGTTTTTTGGAGCACCCAACTCACCTTTCCCCTTAAGCAAGCATATGTTGGTTTTCTAAATTTGAGACCGTGTTCTGTTTTGTAATTCAGTTCCTGTGTAGCCAAGTTTACATTCCGTGTATTAGTGATATCTTATGATGTTTCTTTTTCTGTGTGACTTATTTCAGTTAGAATCATCGTACCTGAATCCACTCATTATGCTGCTACGGGCCTGATGACATAGATTTCATTGCTGAGCGATATTGCATTGTATGTAAGTACCACAACTTCTTTATCCATTTTTCGCATTCTGCGATATTGAACTTGTGCCGTAAATTAGGTTCTAGTAAACAGAGCCGTCCCAAACTTTGGGGTGGCTGTGTCTTTTTGATTTTAATTTCCCTAAGCTATAGGACCATAAGTGGAAGTGCCCTAGGCTCTGTTGCTTTGTTTTTTAGATGTTTCAGGAAACACCATACACTTCTCCAGAGTGGCGGGTGGCAATTTACATCCCGCCCATCAGCATAACAAGGTCCCCAGTTCTCCATGGACTGTCCTGCCTTTCTGGATTTTACACTTTTTTCCGATGGCCCTTTTGACCGGGGGGGAAGTGAGACTTCATTGTAGTGCAGATTTCCTTTGCAAGCTTGCTTGGTTGGCCAAAAAGGGCGTATGCGTTTTTTCCTGAGTATATTCAGGAAAAAACGCATACGCCCTTTTTGGCCAAGTGCATCATTGTGGACGTTCTGCCTCTTTTCCTATGCTTTAAATGCAATTCCAGTCTACCTCCTGAAATTGGTTTCCTGCAATTCTGCCCCGCTTTCAAGTCCTCTTGGCAGCCTTACTTCAATATATTTTTGGACGATAGCTGTCATTTATAACTCTGCAGGTTTGTGAATTACAGTGCCCCTGAGCTCCTTTCTTCAACTCGCTTTCTTGTGAGCTGGCCGCAGCACCGCAGGATCGCTTCAGGGCCTAATCTGGTTCCGGCACGGCACGCTGAGCCTTTGGTTAATTCCTCTTCCTGGTGGGAAATGAGAGTTAAATTTGCCCGTCCACACACCTCCAGCTAGTCTCTCATTGGTTCTCCCTATTCCTGTTCGTCTTCCGCAGAAATTGCAAACTGGGCCAAACAGGAGGTTCAAGGCACTGACTCTCCAAGTGGGGAGAGTGTTAGTAAAGCGTCTGGAATGTTGCACCCGAGTACCAGGGGACGAAAACTGAGACACATTTGAACACGTTTCCCGATCACACGGTGGATCATACTCTGGGTTCCACATGCATGTTTTAGCTGAAGGAAGAATCCCTTCAACCTGGAGACTTGAGATCCATGGAATGGCTACCATGCAATATGACTTCAAAGGGTCTGCATTTGCTCACCGAACCTCACCAATCCTATCACTGCTGCGTTTATGCCGCTGTACACACACTTGATTCTCTTTCGGAACATAGCAATCCATAGGTTTTAAGATTCCTACTAGTCAGGTATACTCTTAGGCATTTAATATGGGGTGTTGAGTCCATTTCGTTGAGCAAGGAGTAGCTCTTGTCTATTACATATTTGGCTTATGGAATGGTATCTGTGCTCATTTCAATCTCTGGTTTTATGGAGCACCCCAACTCACCTTTCCCCTTAAGCAAGCATAAGTTGGTTTTCTAAATTTGAGACCCTGTTCTGTTTTGTAATTCAGTTCCTGTGTAGCCAAGTTTACATTCCGTGTATTCGTGATATCTTATGATGTTTCTTTTTCTGTGTGACTTATTTCAGTTAGAATCATCGTACCTGAATCCACTCATTATGCTGCTACGGGCCTGATGACATAGATTTCATTGCTGAGCGATATTGCATTGTACGTAAGTACCACAACTTCTTTATCCAGTTTTCAGTTTCTGCGATATTGAACATGTACCGTAAACGAGGTTCTAGTAAACAGAGCCGTCCCAAACTTTGGGGTGGCTGTGTCTTTTTGATTTTAATTTCCCTAAGCTATAGGACCATAAGTGGAAGTGCCCTAGGCTCTGTTGCTTTGTTTTTTAGATTTTTCAGGAAACACCATACACTTCTCCAGAGTGGCGGGTGGCAATTTACATCCCGCCCATCAGCATAACAAGGCCCCCAGTTCTCCATGGACTGTCCCGCCTTTCTGGATTTTACACTTTTTTCAGATTGCCCTTTTGACCGGGGGGAAGTGAGACTTCATTGTAGTGCAGATTTCCTTTGGAAGCTTGCTTGGTTGGCCAAAAAGGGCGTATGCGTTTTTTCCTTAGTATATTCAGGAAAAAACGCATACGCCCTTTTTGGCCAAGTGCATCATTGTGGACGTTCTGCCTCTTTTCCTATGCTTTAAATGCAATTCCAGTCTACCTCCTGAAATTGGTTTCCTGCAATTCTGCCCCGCATTCAAGTCCTCTTGGCAGCCTTACTTCAATATATTTTTGGACGATAGCTGTCATTTATAACTCTGCAGGTTTGTGAATTACAGTGCCCCTGAGCTCCTTTCTTCAACTCGCTTTCTTGTGAGCTGGCCGTAACACGGCAGGATTGCTTCAGGCCCTAATCTGGTTCCGGCACGGCACGCTGAGCTTTGGTTAATTCCTCTTCCTGGTGGGAAATGAGAATTAAATTTTCCCGTCCAGACACCTCCAGCTAGTCTCTCATTGGTTCTTCCTATTCCTGTTCATCTTCCGCAGAAATAGCAAACTGGGCCAAACAGGAGTTTCAAGGCACTGACTCTCCAAGTGGAGAGAGTGTTAGTAAAGCGTCTGGAATGTTGCACCCGAGTACCAGGGGACGAAAACTGAGACACATTTGAACACGTTTCCCGATCACACGGTGGATCATACTCTGAGTTCCACATGCATGTTTTAGCTGAAGGAAGAATCCCTTCGATCTGGAGAGTTGACACCCATGGGATGGCCCATGCAATATGACTTCAAAGGGTCTGCATTTGTTCACCGAACCTCACCAATCCTATCACTGTTGCGTTTATGCTGCTGTACACACGCTTCATTCTCTTTCAGAGACATATCCATCCATAGGTTTTAAGATTCTTACTAGTCAGGTATACTCTTAGGCGTTTAATATGGGGTGTTGAGTCCATTTCGTTGAGCAAGGAGTAGCTCTTGTCTATTACATATTTGGCTTATGGAACGGTATCTGTGCTCATTTCAATCTCTGGTTTTTTGGAGCACCCCAACTCACCTTTCCCCTTAAGCAAGCAGAAGTTGGTTTTCTAAATTTGAGACCGTGTTCTGTTTTGTAATTCAGTTCCTGTGTAGCCAAGTTTACATTCCGTGTATTAGTGATATCTTATGATATTTCTTTTTCTGTGTGACTTATTTCAGTTAGAATCATCGTACCTGAATCCACTCATTATGCTGCTACGGGCCTGATGACATAGATTTCATTGCTGAGCGATATTGCATTGTACGTAAGTACCACAACTTCTTTATCCATTTTTCGCATTCTGCGATATTGAACTTGTGCCGTAAATTAGGTTCTAGTAAACAGAGCCGTCTCAAACTTTGGGGTGGCTGTGTCTTTTTGATTTTAATTTCCCTAAGCTATAGGACCATAAGTGGAAGTGCCTAGGCTCTGTTGCTTTGTTTTTTAGATGTTTCAGGAAACACCATACACTTCTCCAGAGTGGCGGGTGGCAATTTACATCCCGCCCATCAGCCTAACAAGGCACCCAGTTCTCCATGGCCTGTCCTGCCTTTTGGATTTTACACTTTTTTCTGATGGCCCTTTTGACCGGGGGGGAAGTGAGAATTCATTGTAGTGCAGATTTCCTTTGCAAGCTTGCTTGGTTGGCCAAAAAGGGCGTATGCGGTTTTTCCTGAGTATATTCAGGAAAAAACGCATACGCCCTTTTTGGCCAAGTGCATCACTGTGGACGTTCTGCCTCTTTTCCTATGCTTTAAATGCAATTCCAGTCTACCTCCTGAAATTGGTTTCCTGCAATTCTGCCCTGCTTTCAACTCCTCTTGGCAGCCTTACTTCAATATATTTTTGGACGATAGCTGTCATTTATAACTCTGCAGGTTTGTGAATTACAGTGCCCCTGAGCTAATTTCTTCAACCCGCTTTCTTGTGAGCTGGCCGCAACACTGCAGGATCGCTTCAGGGCCTAATCTGGTTCCGGCACGGCACGCTGAGCCTTTGGTTAATTCCTCTTCCTGGTGGGAAATGAGAGTTAAATTTGCCCGTCCAGACACCTCCAGCTAGTCTCTCATTGGTTCTCCCTATTCCTGTTCATCTTCCGCAGAAATTGCAAACTGGGCCAAGCAGGAGGTTCAAGGCACTGACTCTCCAAGTGGGGAGAGTGTTAGTAAAGCGTCTGGAATGTTGCACCCGAGTACCAGGGGACGAAAACTGAAACACATTTGAACACATTTCCCGATCACATGGTGGATCATACTCTGGGTTCCACATGCATGTTTTAGCTGAAGGAAGCATCCCTTCAACCTGGAGAGTTGAGACCCATGGAATGGCTACCATGCAATATGACTTCAAAGGGTCTGCATTTGCTCACCGAACCTTACCAATCCTATCACTGCTGCGTTTATGCCGCGGTACACACGCTTCATTCTCTTTCAGAGACATATCCATCCATAGGTTTTAAGATTCTTACTAGTCAGGTATACTCTTAGGCGTTTAATATGGGGTGTTGAGTCCATTTCGTTGAGCAAGGAGTAGCTCTTGTCTATTACATATTTGGCTTATGGAACGGTATCTGTGCTCATTTCAATCTCTGGTTTTTTGGAGCACCCCAACTCACCTTTCCCCTTAAGCAAGCAGAAGTTGGTTTTCTAAATTTGAGACCGTGTTCTGTTTTGTAATTCAGTTCCTGTGTAGCCAAGTTTACATTCCGTGTATTAGTGATATCTTATGATATTTCTTTTTCTGTGTGACTTATTTCAGTTAGAATCATCGTACCTGAATCCACTCATTATGCTGCTACGGGCCTGATGACATAGATTTCATTGCTGAGCGATATTGCATTGTACGTAAGTACCACAACTTCTTTATCCATTTTTCGCATTCTGCGATATTGAACTTGTGCCGTAAATTAGGTTCTAGTAAACAGAGCCGTCCCAAACTTTGGGGTGGCTGTGTCTTTTTTATTTTAATTTCCCTAAGCTATAGGACCATAAGTGGAAGTGCCTAGGCTCTGTTGCTTTGTTTTTTAGATGTTTCAGGAAACACCATACACTTCTCCAGAGTGGCGGGTGGCAATTTACATCCCTCCCATCAGCATAACAAGGCACCCAGTTCTCCATGGCCTGTCCTGCCTTTTGGATTTTACACTTTTTTCTGATGGCCCTTTTGACCGGGGGGGAAGTGAGACTTCATTGTAGTGCAGATTTCCTTTGCAAGCTTGCTTGGTTGGCCAAAAAGGGCGTATGCGGTTTTTCCTGAGTATATTCAGGAAAAAACGCATACGCCCTTTTTGGCCAAGTGCATCACTGTGGACGTTCTGCCTCTTTTCCTATGCTTTAAATGCAATTCCAGTCTACCTCCTGAAATTGGTTTCCTGCAATTCTGCCCTGCTTTCAACTCCTCTTGGCAGCCTTACTTCAATATATTTTTGGACGATAGCTGTCATTTATAACTCTGCAGGTTTGTGAATTACAGTGCCCCTGAGCTAATTTCTTCAACCCGCTTTCTTGTGAGCTGGCCGCAACACTGCAGGATCGCTTCAGGGCCTAATCTGGTTCCGGCACGGCACGCTGAGCCTTTGGTTAATTCCTCTTCCTGGTGGGAAATGAGAGTTAAATTTGTCCGTCCAGACACCTCCAGCTAGTCTCTCATTGGTTCTCCCTATTCCTGTTCATCTTCCGCAGAAATTGCAAACTGGGCCAAACAGGAGGTTCAAGGCACTGACTCTCCAAGTGGGGAGAGTGTTAGTAAAGCGTCTGGAATGTTGCACCCGAGTACCAGGGGACGAAAACTGAAACACATTTGAACACATTTCCCGATCACACGGTGGATCATACTCTGGGTTCCACATGCATGTTTTAGCTGAAGGAAGCATCCCTTCAACCTGGAGAGTTGAGACCCATGGAATGGCTACCATGCAATATGACTTCAAAGGGTCTGCATTTGCTCACCGAACCTTACCAATCCTATCACTGCTGCGTTTATGCCGCGGTACACACGCTTCATTCTCTTTCAGAGACATATCCATCCATAGGTTTTAAGATTCTTACTAGTCAGGTATACTCTTAGGCGTTTAATATGGGGTGTTGAGTCCATTTCGTTGAGCAAGGAGTAGCTCTTGTCTATTACATATTTGGCTTATGGAACGGTATCTGTGCTCATTTCAATCTCTGGGTTTTTGGAGCACCCCAACTCACCTTTCCCCTTAAGCAAGCATAAGTTGGTTTTCTAAATTTGAGACCGTGTTCTGTTTTGTAATTCAGTTCCTGTGTAGCCAAGTTTACATTCCGTGTATTAGTGATATCTTATGATGTTTCTTTTTCTGTGTGACTTATTTCAGTTAGAATCATCGTACCTGAATCCACTCATTATGCTGCTACGGGCCTGATGACATAGATTTCATTGCTGATCGATATTGCATTCTACGTAACTACCACAACTTCTTTATCCATTTTTCGCATTCTGCGATATTGAACTTGTGCCATAAATTAGGTTCTAGTAAACAGAGCCGTCCCAAACTTTGGGGTGGCTGTGTCTTTTTGATTGTAGTTTCCCTAAGCTATAGGACCATAAGTGGAAGTGCCCTAGGCTCTGTTGCTTTGTTTTTTAGATGTTTCAGGAAACACCATACACTTCTCCAGAGTGGCGGGTGGCAATTTACATCCCGCCCATCAGCATAACAAGGCCCCCAGTTCTCCATGGACTGTCCTGCCTTTCTGGATTTTACACTTTTTTCAGATTGCCCTTTTGACCGGGGGGAAGTGAGACTTCATTGTAGTGCAGATTTCCTTTGCAAGTTTGCTTGGTTGGCCAAAAAGGGCGTATGCGTTTTTTCCTGAATATATTCAGGAAAAAACGCATACGCCCTTTTTGGCCAAGTGCATCACTGTGGACGTTCTGCGTCTTTTCCTATGCTTTAAATGCAATTCCAGTCTACCTCCTGAAATCGGTTTCCTGCAATTCTGCCCCGCTTTCAAGTCCTCTTGGCAGCCTGACTTCAAAATATTTTTGGACGATAGCTGTCATTTATAACTCTGCAGGTTTGTGAATTACAGTGCCCCTGAGCTCCTTTCTTCAACTCGCTTTCTTGTGAGCTGCCCGCAACACGGCAGGATTGCTTCAGGCCCTAATCTGGTTCCGGCACGGCACGCTGAGCCTTTGGTTAATTCCCCTTCCTGTTGGGAAATGAGAGTTAAATTTGCCCGTCCAGACACCTCCAGCTAGTCTCTCATTGGTTCTCCCTATTCCTGTTCATCTTCCGCAGAAATTGCAAACTGGGCCAAACAGGAGGTTCAAGGCACTGACTGTCCATGTGGGGAGAGTGTTAGTAAAGCGTCTGGAATGTTGCACCCGAGTACCAGGGGACGGAAACTGAGACACATTTGAACACGTTTCCCGATCACACGGTGGATCATACCCTGGGTTCCACATGCATGTTTTAGCTGAAGGAAGAATCCCTTCAACCTGGAGAGTTGAGACCCATGGAATGGCTACCATGCAATATGACTTCAAAGGGTCTGCATTTGCTCAACGAACCTCACCAGTCCTATCACTGCTGCGTTTATGCCGCTGTACACATGCTTGATTCTCTTTCGGAGACATAGCAATCCATAGGTTTTAAGATTCCTACTAGTCAGGTATACTCTTAGGCATTTAATATGGGGTGTTGAGTCCATTTCGTTGAGCTACGAGTATCTCTTGTCTATTACACATTTGGCTTATGGAATGGTATCTGTGCTCATTTCAATCTCTGGTTTTTGGAGCACCCCAACTCACCTTTCCCCTTAAGCAAGCATAAGTTGGTTTTCTAAATTTGAGACCCTGTTCTGTTTTGTAATTCAGTTCCTGTGTAGCCAAGTTTACATTCCGTGTATTCGTGATATCTTATGATGTTTCTTTTTCTGTGTGACTTATTTCAGTTAGAATCATCGTACCTGAATCCACTCATTATGCTGCTACGGGCCTGATGACATAGATTTCATTGCTGAGCGATATTGCATTGTACGTAAGTACCACAACTTCTTTATCCATTTTTCGCATTCTGCGATATTGAACTTGTGCCGTAAATTAGGTTCTAGTAAACAGAGCCGTCCCAAACTTTGGGGTGGCTGTGTCTTTTTGATTGTAATTTCCCTAAGCTATAGGACCATAAGTGGAAGTGCCCTAGGCTCTGTTGCTTTGTTTTTTAGATGTTTCAGGAAACACCATACACTTCTCCAGAGTGGCGGATGGCAATTTACATCCCGCCCATCAGCATAACAAGGCCCCCAGTTCTCCATGGACTGTTCTGACTTTCTGGATTTTACACTTTTTTCCGATGGCCCTTTTGACCGGGGGGAAGTGAGACTTCATTGTAGTGCAGATTTCCTTTGCAAGCTTGCTTGTTTGGCCAAAAAGTGCGTATGCATTTTTTCCTGAATATATTCAGGAAAAAACGCATACGCCCTTTTTGCCCAAGTGCATCATTGTGGACGTTCTGCGTCTTTTCCTATGCTTTAAATGCAATTCCAGTCTACCTCCTGAAATCGGTTTCCTGCAATTCTGCCCCGCTTTCAAGTCCTCTTGGCAGCCTTACTTCAATATATTTTTGGACGATAGCTGTCATTTATAACTCTGCAAGTTTGTGAATTACAGTGCCCCTGAGGTCCTTTCTTCAACTTGCTTTCTTGTGAGCTGGCCGCAACACCGCAGGATTGCTTCAGGCCCTAATCTGGTTCCGGCACAGCACGCTGAGCCTTTGGTTAATTCCTCTTCCTGGTGGGAAATGAGAATTAAATTTCCCCGTCTAGACACCTCCAGCTAGTCTCTCATTGGTTCTCCCTATTCCTGTTCATCTTCCGCAGAAATTGCAAACTGGGCCAAACAGGAGGTTCAAGGCACTGACTCTCCAAGTGGGGAGAGTGTTAGTAAAGCGTCTGGAATGTTGCACCCGAGTACCAGGGGACGAAAACTGAGACACATTTGAACACGTTTCCCGATCACACGGTGGATCATACTCTGGGTTCCACATGCATGTTTTAGCTGAAGGAAGAATCCCTTCGATCTGGAGAGTTGACACCCTTGGAATGGCCCATGCAATATGACTTCAAAGGGTCTGCATTTGCTCACCGAACCTCACCAATCCTATCACTGTTGTGTTTATGCTGCTGTACACACGCTTCATTCTCTTTCAGAGACATATCCATCCATAGGTTTTAAGATTCTTACTAGTCAGGTATACTCCTAGGCATTTAATATGGGGTGTTGAGTCCATTTCGTTGAGCAAGGAGTAGCTCTTGTCTATTACATATTTGGCTTATGGAACGGTATCTGTGCTCATTTCAATCTCTGGTTTTATGGAGCACCCCAACTCACCTTTCACCTTAAGCAAGCATAAGTTGGTTTTCTAAATTTGAGACCCTGTTCTGTTTTGTAATTCAGTTCCTGTGTAGCCAAGTTTACATTCCGTGTATTAGTGATATCTTATGATGTTTCTTTTTCTGTGTGACTTATTTCAGTTACAATCATCGTACCTGAATCCACTCATTATGCTGCTACGGGCCTGATGACATAGATTTCATTGCTGAGCGATATTGCATTGTACGTAAGTACCACAACTTCTTTATCCATTTTTCGCATTCTGCGATATTGAACTTGTGCCGTAAATTAGGTTCTAGTAAACAGAGCCGTCCCAAACTTTGGGGTGGCTGTGTCTTTTTGATTGTAATTTCCCTAAGCTATAGGACCATAAGTGGAAGTGCCCTAGGCTCTGTTGCTTTGTTTTTTAGATGTTTCAGGAAACACCATACACTTCTCCAGAGTGGCGGATGGCAATTTACATCCCGCCCATCAGCATAACAAGGCCCCCAGTTCTCCATGGACTGTCCTGACTTTCTGGATTTTACACTTTTTTCCGATGGCCCTTTTGACCGGGGGGAAGTGAGACTTCATTGTAGTGCAGATTTCCTTTGCAAGCTTGCTTGTTTGGCCAAAAAGTGCGTATGCATTTTTTCCTGAATATATTCAGGAAAAAACGCATACGCCCTTTTTGCCCAAGTGCATCATTGTGGACGTTCTGCGTCTTTTCCTATGCTTTAAATGCAATTCCAGTCTACCTCCTGAAATCGGTTTCCTGCAATTCTGCCCCGCTTTCAAGTCCTCTTGGCAGCCTTACTTCAATATATTTTTGGACGATAGCTGTCATTTATAACTCTGCAGGTTTGTGAATTACAGTGCCCCTGAGGTCCTTTCTTCAACTTGCTTTCTTGTGAGCTGGCCGCAACACCGCAGGATTGCTTCAGGCCCTAATCTGGTTCCGGCACAGCACGCTGAGCCTTTGGTTAATTCCTCTTCCTGGTGGGAAATGAGAATTAAATTTCCCCGTCTAGACACCTCCAGCTAGTCTCTCATTGGTTCTCCCTATTCCTGTTCATCTTCCGCAGAAATTGCAAACTGGGCCAAACAGGAGGTTCAAGGCACTGACTCTCCAAGTGGGGAGAGTGTTAGTAAAGCGTCTGGAATGTTGCACCCGAGTACCAGGGGACGAAAACTGAGACACATTTGAACACGTTTCCCGATCACACGGTGGATCATACTCTGGGTTCCACATGCATGTTTTAGCTGAAGGAAGAATCCCTTCGATCTGGAGAGTTGACACCCTTGGAATGGCCCATGCAATATGACTTCAAAGGGTCTGCATTTGCTCACCGAACCTCACCAATCCTATCACTGTTGCGTTTATGCTGCTGTACACACGCTTCATTCTCTTTCAGAGACATATCCATCCATAGGTTTTAAGATTCTTACTAGTCAGGTATACTCCTAGGCATTTAATATGGGGTGTTGAGTCCATTTCGTTGAGCAAGGAGTAGCTCTTGTCTATTACATATTTGGCTTATGGAACGGTATCTGTGCTCATTTCAATCTCTGGTTTTATGGAGCACCCCAACTCACCTTTCACCTTAAGCAAGCATAAGTTGGTTTTCTAAATTTGAGACCCTGTTCTGTTTTGTAATTCAGTTCCTGTGTAGCCAAGTTTACATTCCGTGTATTAGTGATATCTTATGATGTTTCTTTTTCTGTGTGACTTATTTCAGTTACAATCATCGTACCTGAATCCACTCATTATGCTGCTATGGGCCTGATGACATAGATTTCATTGCTGAGCGATATTGCATTGTACGTAAGTACCACAACTTCTTTATCCATTTTTCGCATTCTGCGATATTGAACTTGTGCCGTAAATTAGGTTCTAGTAAACAGAGCCGTCCCAAACTTTGGGGTGGCTGTGTCTTTTTGATTTTAATTTCCCTAAGCTATAGGACCATAAGTGGAAGTGCCCTAGGCTCTGTTGCTTTGTTTTTTAGATGTTTCAGGAAACACCATACACTTCTCCAGAGTGGCGGGTGGCAATTTACATCCCGCCCATCAGCATAACAAGGTCCCCAGTTCTCCATGGACTGTCCTGCCTTTCTGGATTTTACACTTTTTTCCGATGGCCCTTTTGACCGGGGGGGAAGTGAGACTTCATTGTAGTGCAGATTTCCTTTGCAAGCTTGCTTGGTTGGCCAAAAAGGGCGTATGCGTTTTTTCCTGAGTATATTCAGGAAAAAACGCATACGCCCTTTTTGGCCAAGTGCATCATTGTGGACGTTCTGCCTCTTTTCCTATGCTTTAAATGCAATTCCAGTCTACCTCCTGAAATTGGTTTCCTGCAATTCTGCCCCGCTTTCAAGTCCTCTTGGCAGCCTTACTTCAATATATTTTTGGACGATAGCTGTCATTTATAACTCTGCAGGTTTGTGAATTACAGTGCCCCTGAGCTCCTTTCTTCAACTCGCTTTCTTGTGAGCTGGCCGCAGCACCGCAGGATCGCTTCAGGGCCTAATCTGGTTCCGGCACGGCACGCTGAGCCTTTGGTTAATTCCTCTTCCTGGTGGGAAATGAGAGTTAAATTTGCCCGTCCACACACCTCCAGCTAGTCTCTCATTGGTTCTCCCTATTCCTGTTCGTCTTCCGCAGAAATTGCAAACTGGGCCAAACAGGAGGTTCAAGGCACTGACTCTCCAAGTGGGGAGAGTGTTAGTAAAGCGTCTGGAATGTTGCACCCGAGTACCAGGGGACGAAAACTGAGACACATTTGAACACGTTTCCCGATCACACGGTGGATCATACTCTGGGTTCCACATGCATGTTTTAGCTGAAGGAAGAATCCCTTCAACCTGGAGACTTGAGATCCATGGAATGGCTACCATGCAATATGACTTCAAAGGGTCTGCATTTGCTCACCGAACCTCACCAATCCTATCACTGCTGCGTTTATGCCGCTGTACACACACTTGATTCTCTTTCGGAACATAGCAATCCATAGGTTTTAAGATTCCTACTAGTCAGGTATACTCTTAGGCATTTAATATGGGGTGTTGAGTCCATTTCGTTGAGCAAGGAGTAGCTCTTGTCTATTACATACTTGGCTTATGGAATGGTATCTGTGCTCATTTCAATCTCTGGTTTTATGGAGCACCCCAACTCACCCTTTCCCCTTAAGCAAGCATAAGTTGGTTTTCTAAATTTGAGACCCTGTTCTGTTTTGTAATTCAGTTCCTGTGTAGCCAAGTTTACATTCCGTGTATTCGTGATATCTTATGATGTTTCTTTTTCTGTGTGACTTATTTCAGTTAGAATCATCGTACCTGAATCCACTCATTATGCTGCTACGGGCCTGATGACATAGATTTCATTGCTGAGCGATATTGCATTGTACGTAAAGTACCACAACTTCTTTATCCAGTTTTCAGTTTCTGCGATATTGAACATGTACCGTAAACGAGGTTCTAGTAAACAGAGCCGTCCCAAACTTTGGGGTGGCTGTGTCTTTTTGATTTTAATTTCCCTAAGCTATAGGACCATAAGTGGAAGTGCCCTAGGCTCTGTTGCTTTGTTTTTTAGATTTTTTCAGGAAACACCATACACTTCTCCAGAGTGGCGGGTGGCAATTTACATCCCGCCCATCAGCATAACAAGGCCCCCAGTTCTCCATGGACTGTCCCGCCTTTCTGGATTTTACACTTTTTTCAGATTGCCCTTTTGACCGGGGGAAGTGAGACTTCATTGTAGTGCAGATTTCCTTTGGAAGCTTGCTTGGTTGGCCAACAAAGGGCGTATGCGTTTTTTCCTTAGTATATTCAGGAAAAAAGCATACGCCTTTTTGGCCAAGTGCATCATTGTGGACGTTCTGGCTCTTTTCCTATGCTTTAAATGCAATTCCAGTCTACCTCCTGAAATTGGTTTCCTGCAATTCTGCCCCGCTATCAAGTCCTCTTGGCAGCCTTACTTCAATATATTTTTGGACGATAGCTGTCATTTATAACTCTGCAGGTTTGTGAATTACAGTGCCCTGAGCTCCTTTCTTCAACTCGCTTTCTTGTGAGCTGGCCGTAACACGGCAGGATTGCTTCAGGCCTCTAATCTGGTTCCGGCACGGCACGCTGAGCTTTGGTTAATTCCTCTTCCTGGTGGGAAATGAGAATTAAATTTTCCCGTCCAGACACCTCCAGCTAGTCTCTCATTGGTTCTTCCTATTCCTGTTCATCTTCCGCAGAAATAGCAAACTGGGCCAAACAGGAGTTTCAAGGCACTGACTCTCCAAGTGGAGAGAGTGTTAGTAAAGCGTCTGGAATGTTGCACCCGAGTACCAGGGGACGAAAACTGAGACACATTTGAACACGTTTCCCGATCACACGGTGGATCATACTCTGAGTTCCACATGCATGTTTTAGCTGAAGGAAGAATCCCTTCGATCTGGAGAGTTGACACCCATGGGATGGCCCATGCAATATGACTTCAAAGGGTCTGCATTTGTTCACCGAACCTCACCAATCCTATCACTGTTGCGTTTATGCTGCTGTACACACGCTTCATTCTCTTTCAGAGACATATCCATCCATAGGTTTTAAGATTCTTACTAGTCAGGTATACTCTTAGGCGTTTAATATGGGGTGTTGAGTCCATTTCGTTGAGCAAGGAGTAGCTCTTGTCTATTACATATTTGGCTTATGGAACGGTATCTGTGCTCATTTCAATCTCTGGTTTTTTGGAGCACCCCACTCACCTTTCCCTTAAGCAAGCAGAAGTTGGTTTTCTAAATTGAGACCGTGTTCTGTTTTGTAATTCAGTTCCTGTGTAGCCAAGTTTACATTCCGTGTATTAGTGATATCTTATGATATTTCTTTTTCTGTGTGACTTATTTCAGTTAGAATCATCGTACCTGAATCCACTCATTATGCTGCTACGGGCCCTGATGACATAGATTTCATTGCTGAGCGATATTGCATTGTACGTAAGTACCACAACTTCTTTATCCATTTTTCGCATTCTGCGATATTGAACTTGTGCCCGTAAATTAGTTCTAGTAAACAGAGCCGTCTCAAACTTTGGGGTGGCTGTGTCTTTTTGATTTTAATTTCCCTAAGCTATAGGACCATAAGTGAAGTGCCTAGGCTCTGTTGCTTTGTTTTTTAGATGTTTCAGGAAACACCATACACTTCTCCCAGAGTGGCGGGTGGCAATTTACATCCCGCCCATCAGCCTAACAGGCACCCAGTTCTCCATGGCCTGTCCTGCCTTTTGGATTTTACACCTTTTTTCTGATGGCCCTTTTGACCGGGGGGGAAGTGAGAATTCATTGTAGTGCAGATTTCCTTTGCAAGCTTGCTTGGTTGGCCAAAAAGGGCGTATGCGGTTTTTCCTGAGTATATTCAGGAAAAAACGCATACGCCCTTTTTGGCCAAGTGCATCACTGTGGACGTTCTGCCTCTTTTCCTATGCTTTAAATGCAATTCCAGTCTACCTCCTGAAATTGGTTTCCTGCAATTCTGCCCTGCTTTCAACTCCTCTTGGCAGCCTTACTTCAATATATTTTTGGACGATAGCTGTCATTTATAACTCTGCAGGTTTGTGAATTACAGTGCCCCTGAGCTAATTTCTTCAACCCGCTTTCTTGTGAGCTGGCCGCAACACTGCAGGATCGCTTCAGGGCCTAATCTGGTTCCGGCACGGCACGCTGAGCCTTTGGTTAATTCCTCTTCCTGGTGGGAAATGAGAGTTAAATTTGCCCGTCCAGACACCTCCAGCTAGTCTCTCATTGGTCTCCCTATTCCTGTTCATCTTCCGCAGAAATTGCAAACTGGGCCAAGCAGGAGGTTCAAGGCACTGACTCTCCAAGTGGGAGAGTGTTAGTAAGCGTCTGGAATGTTGCACCCGAGTACCAGGGGACGAAAACTGAAACACATTTGAACACATTTCCCGATCACATGGTGGATCATACTCTGGGTTCCACATGCATGTTTTAGCTGAAGGAAGCATCCCTTCAACCTGGAGAGTTGAGACCCATGGATGGCTACCATGCAATATGACTTCAAAGGGTCTGCATTTGCTCACCGAACCTTACCAATCCTATCACTGCTGCGTTTATGCCGCGGTACACACGCTTCATTCTCTTTTCAGAGACATATCCATCCATAGGTTTTAAGATTCTTACTAGTCAGGTATACTCTTAGGCGTTTAATATGGGGTGTTGAGTCCATTTCGTTGAGCAAGGAGTAGCTCTTGTCTATTACATATTTGGCTTATGGAACGGTATCTGTGCTCATTTCAATCTCTGGTTTTTTGGAGCACCCCAACTCACCTTTCCCCTTAAGCAAGCATAAGTTGGTTTTTCTAAATTTGAGACCGTGTTCTGTTTTGTAATTCAGTTCCTGTGTAGCCAAGTTTACATTACGTGTATTAGTGATATCTTTATGATATTTCTTTTTCTGTGTGACTTATTTCAGTTAGAATCATCGTACCTGAATCCACTCATTATGCTGCTACGGGCCTGATGACATAGATTTCATTGCTGAGCGATATTGCATTGTACGTAAGTACCACAACTTCTTTATCCATTTTTCGCATTCTGCGATATTGAACTTGTGCCGTAAATTAGGTTCTAGTAAACAGAGCCGTCCCAAACTTTGGGGTGGCTGTGTCTTTTTGATTTAATTCCCTAAGCTATAGGACCATAAGTGGAAGTGCCTAGGCTCTGTTGCTTTGTTTTTTAGATGTTTCAGGAAACACCATACACTTCTCCAGAGTGGCGGGTGGCAATTTACATCCCTCCCATCAGCATAACAAGGCACCCAGTCTCCATGGCCTGTCCTGCCTTTTGGATTTTACACTTTTTTCTGATGGGCCCTTTTGACCGGGGGGGAAGTGAGACTTCATTGTAGTGCAGATTTCCTTTGCAAGCTTGCTTGGTTGGCCAAAAAGGGCGTATGCGGTTTTCCTGAGTATATTCAGGAAAAAAACGCATACGCCCTTTTTGGCCAAGTGCATCACTGTGGACGTTCTGCCCTCTTTTCCTATGCTTTAAATGCAATTCCAGTCTACCTCCTGAAATTGGTTTCCTGCAATTCTGCCC